>NC_057795.1:54256951-54401028 GCF_018294505.1 Triticum aestivum
TATTTTTACAAAATGCTTACTTGAACTTGTTGAATTAATATATAGAACTAGTTTAGTTGAATTAATATAACTATTTTATTTTTAGTAAATGCTTAGTTGAACTAGTTGAATTAATATAATAACTAGTTTTTTTAGTAAATATAATGCTTAGTTGAACTAGTTGAATTAATATATAGAACTAGTTTATTTTTAGTAAATGCTTAGTTGAACTAATTGAATTAATATAACTAGTTTATTTTTAGTAAATGCTTAGTTGAATTAATAGAAGTAGTTGAATTAATTGAATTAGTAAGTGTTTAATGTTTCGCCTAATATGGACATAGGAAATGTCGTCTGACGACGGAAATTTTTTCATTATGTGCCAATACTATGAAGACCAGCGCGGCCAGTGCGACAGAAATTTCCTTGTTGATGGTAGGTGATTCAGCATCAAGCTGGATGAGACTTTCAAATTCGATACAGTAAGTCACAACGACAAGTCTGTTTTCGTAATTAAGCATGACTTATATATGCTTCATTTGCCTGACTTATAATTTTTAATTTTCACTATTCTACTAGCGCATCCCCTGCCATGCAAGAATTTTTGTCTTGGATAAGATAGGTTTCAAAGATTTGGAAACTATGGAGGTAAAGAGAGCTTACCTGAAAACTGAGCATGATGGTTATATTTTCAACGTCAAAGTATACAATACACACACGTACACCTATTTTGAATGCAAAACTTGGCAAGCACTATGCAAGGCTTATGCATTTGAGCCTGGTATGGTTACCACCTTTGATATTCGTCCGAAAGATGATATTGAAGGTAATAGAGATATATGGGTCGATGTGCAGACGCCTCTAGTTCTACCATTATGTGAGTTCTTCTCAACTATATTTTAGTCTTTGATATTGCTTATTTCAAAAATAAATGACAACTAATTTCTATTGACAGCTTATCTCCATTCAACCAAACATGTCCGGCGCTTGGTAGACAGGACCTACTACTGTCCCGGAGCTGAACTAAACTGCGAGGAGATAAGTCATTATGTTTCATGGCTTGAGGATCTTCATACTGTCAAGACAAATTTTCTTCCTGCACTTAGAAATGTTAGTACTCAAAACGTGCGACCAATAGTGATGGTATTAAACTACGGTCGCATCTATTTAGGAATGATGTTAAGATATTTACTATTTGTCCTCAGTGCATATTTTGCATACATATTTTTTTGCTAAACTTTCATTGCTAAGTATATTAATTAAGTACTATACGATGTTCTTCAACAGAGACTCCCGATGACAGTTGTGCCACAGGGGATCGAGACTAAAGGTCAGATGTCAATTGTTAGCTTACGGCCAAGATATCCTGCATTGCACATGAATGCATTCAGGATTTCTAGAAGCGATGAATGCTTAATAGTGAAAGATTGGAGGAAAATTGTTAATGATCGCAGAGAAGTACTAGGGGGCAGCAATGAGAAGCCCAGCCCACGATTAGGAGACAGGTTCATCGGCATGCTCCAGTATGATCAATCAGGAGAGCTATACATGTTCTATGCTATTTTACCAGAGAGAGTAGCTAGCAGGAGTGATTCAGCTAGTTCTTCATGCTGCTCTTAATTCGTACTTGTCCTTTCATGTCCGTGTTCTTCGTTCTGAACTTAAGTGGTTTGCTTTTGTGGTGTTATATATGAACGCTTTTAATACCATGACAATCATGTTGAACTCGATGATTTGTTCTACTAGAAATTCTATTTATATATATATGCATAACGTGTACAATGTGTAGTATCTTAAAATACCAGCAAATGAAAAAGAATTAAAATGGAAACACAAAATTAAATGAAAAAGAAATCATAAAACTAAAACCCCCCCAAACCTTATAGTACTGGTTGGTCTTACCAACCGGTAGTAACACTAGTAGAAAAAGGGTCAAACGTGAAGCACATTAGTGCCGGTTTGTATTAGAGCCGGCACTAATGCATACATTAGTGCCGGTTCCAACGGCTAGCCAGGCCGCTCTCATTAGTACCGGTTCGTGGCTAACCTTTAGCACCGGTTCGTGCCACGAACCGGTACTAATGAGGGTGGTGGCAGGATGTTGTCAGTCTGGACCCCCTCCAGCACCTTTAGTACCGGTTCGTGGCACGAACCGGTACTAAAGGTCCTCCTGCATATAAACCCCTCGTCCAGCTCGCTCTGTTCTTCCCCCTTTCCCCACTCATCTCCTCTCTGTTCTTCCTCTTCTCCCCTCGAGCTCATCACACATTTTGCCCAAAATTTGTCAAGATTTGAAGGCCCCCATCCATTCAAGTGATCACAAAGGTTAGCAACTTTGTCCTTTCATCTCTCATTGCTAGATTAGCTCTTGTAATGCTTTATATAGTTACTAATTTGTGAGTTTAGTAATTTGGGAGGAAATATATATATGTGCTAGTATTTGATTTGTATGCAATTTGAGGTCAAAAATAACACTTAGTTTGCATATGTAGGTGTGGTTTACTTAGTGCCTTCTAAATCTCCATCGTAACCACCGTCGATCGCCCGCACCGTCCCGTCGCCGGCACCACCTTGTGGTGAGCCTCTTGTTCATGAAATTTTATATAAAAAATTGATGTTTATGTGATTTGGATATATAATTAATCATGTAATAATTATCTTACCTGTACGTTGTTTGTTATACATAGTGCCATGGTTTTGATATCCGTCCCCGTCGGCCCTCGTCCTTGTTATGATTCGGATGTGGTATATTCTCTTTCAAAACTATTTGTTGCATTTCATGTTTTTGACAAATTATGCCCATCAAGTTGACATAGATATTTTTATCTAGGAGGTATGTGAACCGGAAATTCCAATTGACCCTATTTTCGAGAGGTTAAATTTAGTTGAAAGAGAAAACGAGTACTTGAAAGAAAAATTGAAAAGAATTGAGGGGGAGAAGATGGAATTGGAGTTGCATGTTGCCGATGTCGTCGATGATCACAAGATCAAGATGGAGAAAATGCGCTTGAAGAATAGAAAGATTAGAAAATATGCCATCGATAGTGAGGCTTGGTATCATTATGCTGTTGGATCAATTGTTACCTTAGTTGCGATCTTGATCGCATTTGTTGTTGCATTTAAATGCTTTAGCTAGAGAGTTATTTGTTTGTTGCATTTAAGTGTTGTATGAACTTTATGTATGAACTTGTATTAATTTGGTCTATTCGGTGTTGTGTAATGAAGATGAGCCGGCAATGGATGTACGATGACCGATGCTCTCCCCAGTTCGTTGAGGGCGTGCATACTTTTCTGCTTGCGGCTGAGGAAAACAAGCGGGCGGATGGTTTTATGCCTTGTCCATGTGCTGGCTGTAAGAATGGTCACAATTACTCTACCTCAAGAACCATTCACGTCCACCTGTTTGAGTCTGGTTTCATGCCCCACTATAATGTTTGGACCAAGCATGGAGAAAGAGGGGTTATGATGGAAGACAATGAAGAAGAAGAGGACGACGACAGCTATCCTGGCCATGGGTTCCCTGAATACGATGATACAATAATGGGGGAAGAAGCTGAGCCGGTAATGCGGGAAGAAGCTGAGCCGGCAATGCGGGAAGAAGTTGAAGAAGAGGCATCAGATGAGCCCGTTGATGATCTAGGTTGGGCCATTGCCGATGCAAAGAGAAACTGCGCAAGTGATTTGGAGAAGAAGAAGTTGCAGCGCATGTTAGAGGATCACAAAAAATTGTTGTACCCGAATTGCGTAGGTGACAAGAAAAAGCTGGGCACCACACTAGAATTGCTGCAATGGAAGGCAGAGAATGGTGTATCTGACAAGGGATTTGGAAAGTTGCTGGTAATGATAAAGGATATGCTTCCAAAGGACAACGAATTGCCCGAGAGTATGTACGAAGCAAAGAAGGCTGTCTGCCCTCTAGGGTTAGAGGTGCAGAAGATACATGCATGCCATAATGATTGCATCCTCTACCGCGGTGAGTACAAGGATTTGAACGCTTGCCCGGTATGTGGTGCATTGTGCTATAAGATCAGCCGCGATGAGCCTGGTGATGTCGAGGGCGAGCGCCCCAGGAAGAAGATTCCTGCCAAGGTGATGTGGTATTCTCCTATAATACCACGGTTGAAACGTTTGTTCCAAAACAAAGAGCATGCCAAGGCGATGCGATGGCACAGAGAAGACCGTAAGAAAGACGGAAAGTTGAGAGTAGCCGCTGATGGGTCGCAGTGGAGAAAAATCGAAGGAAAGTACGAGAAGGAGTTTGCAGATGACGCAAGGAGCGTATGGTTTGGTCTAAGCGTAGATGGCATTAATCCTTTTGGGGAGCAGAGCAGCAACCATAGCACCTGGCCTGTGACTCTATGTTTGTATAACCTTCCTCCTTGGTTGTGCATGAAGCGAAAGTTCACTATGATGCCAGTGCTCATCCAAGGCCCTAAGAAACCCGGCAACGACATTGATGTGTACCTAAGGCCATTAGTTGAAGAACTCTTACAACTGTGGAATGGAACAGGTGTACGTGCGTGGGATGAGCACATGGGGGAAGAATTTGACCTAAAGGGATTCCTGTTCATGACCATCAATGATTGGCCTGCTCTCAGTAACCTTTCAGGACAGACAAACAAGGGATACCGCGGATGCACGCACTGTTTGGATGATACCGACAGTATATATTTGAATAGTTGTAAGAAGAATGTGTACTTGGGACATCGTCGATTTCTTCCGAGCAGGCATCCCGTAAGAAAGTAAGGCAAGCATTTCAAAGGTGAGGCGGATCACCAGACGAAGCCTCGCCACCGTACTGGTGCTGATGTACATGATATGGTCAAGGATTTGAAGGTGATATTTGGAAAGGGTCCTGGCGGACAACCTGTTCCGAAGGACGCGGACGGACGCGCACCCATGTGGAAGAAGAAATCTATATTTTGGGACCTGCCATATTGGAAAGACCTAGAGGTCCGCTCCGCAATCGACGTGATGCACGTGACGAAGAATCTTTGCGTGACCCTGCTTGGCTTCTTGGGCGTGTATGGGAAGACAAAAGATAAACCTGAGGCACGGGAGGACCAGCAACGTATGCACGGAGAAGACGGCATACATCAGGGTCATGCAAGCTACGCTCTTACCAAAGAAGAGAAGGAAATCTTCTTTGAATGCCTGCTCAGTATTAAGGTACCGTCTGGCTTCTCGTCGAATATAAAGGGAATAATAAACATGGCAGAGAAAAAGTTCCAGAACCTAAAGTCTCATGACTGCCACGTGATTATGACGCAACTGCTTCCGGTTGCATTGAGGGGGCTTCTACCGGAAAACGCTCGATTAGCCATTGTGAAGCTATGTGCATTTCTCAATGCAATCTCTCAGAAGGTAATCGATCCAGAAATCATACCAAGGTTACAGAATGATTTGGTGCAATGTCTTGTCAGTTTCGAGTTGGTGTTCCCACCATCCTTCTTCAACATCATGACGCACATCCTAGTTCACCTATGCGAAGAGATTAACGTTTTGGGTCCTGTATTTCTACACAATATGTTCCCCTTTGAGAGGTTCATGGGAGTCTTAAAGAAATATGTTCATAACCGTGCTAGGCTAGAAGGAAGCATCTCCAAGGGCCATCAAAATGAGGAGGTCATTGAGTTTTGTATTGACTTTATTCCTGACCTTAAGCCGATTGGTGTTCCTGAATCGCGGCATAAGGGCAGACTGGATGGAAAAGGCACGCTAGGAGGGGAACAAATAATATGTATGGACGGACATTCTCTCACTGAAGCACACTACACAGTTCTACAGAATTCCACCTTGGTGGCTCCGTATATGGATGAACACAAGAATTTGCTACGCTCCAAACACCCGGAGCGGTCTGATGACTGGATTACACGTGAACAAACCAGGAGTTTCGCCAACTGGTTGCAGACACGTACCATGCATGACACCTCTATTGAAGATGACCTGTACTTGCTGTCCCAGTTACCATCTTCGAATATAATGACTTTCAAAGGGTACGAGATAAATGGTAATACATTTTACACGATCGCCCAAGATAAGAAGAGCACCAACCAAAACAGTGGTGTCCGCTTTGATGCAGAAACCAAGACGGGAAAGGAAACATATTATGGTTATATACAGGACATATGGGAACTTGACTATCGACGTGGTTTAAAGGTCCCTTTGTTTCGGTGCAAATGGGTCAATATGACATGAGGCGGGGTAACGGAAGACCCGCAATACGGAATGACAACAGTGGATCTCAACAATCTTGCGTATGCAGACGAACCATTCTTCCTAGACAATGATGTGGCACAGGTTTTCTATGTGAAGGACATGTCTACCAAGCCAAGAAAAAGAAAAGATAAGGAAGCGAATGCATCGTACGATGAGCCAAAGCGGCACATAGTTCTTTCTGGGAAGAGAAACATCATGGGAGTGGATGACAAGACAGACAAGTCAGAAGATCATGAAAAGTTTGATGAAATTGCTCCATTCACAGTGAATATTGACCCGAGCATCCCGTTAAATGATGAAGATTTTCCATGGTTACGGCGCAAAGGGACACACGCGAAGAAAAAGTTTCACAACCAAAGATCTGGGATGTGATCGGCTTCACTATCATCACTTTCTTCTGTGTTTCACACCCAGGAGGGAATGTCTGTAATAGTTGGGGTAGTTATGTGTTTTGGCATTTGAAACGCGAATAAATTTTATGTGCAAACAAATTCTTTTCATGCATTTACTGATTTTTTTCCAGCTAAATGACCCTAAATTGAAAAGCAATTCAAATGAACTCAGAAAAGGTTGAAAGTTGGCATGGTATCATAATTTCATACAAATAGCATGTGCAAGAAAATAGAGAGGGTTACGGCAAAAATTGGATGCACTTCGTGTACAAAATGGACAATCTCTTTCGAAGTATCAGGGTTTCCGACGAAAACTGAACTGTTACAAGGGCATTTCATTTTTTAAATAACCTAAGCATTACTAAATTGAATATAATGATAAAACACACTAATATTAAACATAAGAAAAAAGAATCACTGAAAAAACTTTTTTCAAAGTTAAGTTATTCACAAACTAGTGATTCACACAAATTTCAAATGATTCAAAATTTAAACTATTCAAATTTGAAATCTACCGGCACTAACAGAAAGTTTGTAATTTTTTGTACCTAAAGCAAAAATATTCACAAAGAAACTCTAAATACAGCAAAAAACAACTCAAAAATAAATAAAACAAAAAAAATAAAGCAAAAAAAAATTAAGAAAAAAAGCCCGTCTACTGGGCCAAAGCGGCCTGCATACGACTAGCGACACAACCTTTCGTTGGGCCAGGATGCAGGCCCGCGAAGGCCCAGTTGGCCCACAAGGCGAGGAGGACAGGTAGGCCCAGTAGGCCTGATTAGGAGAGGAGCTTGAGAGAGCTACCGCACTGGGGCTTATAAACCAGTGCGGTAGCCCCTCGACTAGCGAGGTGGGACTAAACTTCCGCACCGCACCTGCGCCAGCGCACCACCTTTAGTACCGGGTCGTGGCACAAACCGGTACTAAAGGGGGCCCTTTAGTACCGGTTTGTGCCACCACCAGGTACTAAAGGGGGTCGCTTCCCGCCGCTTGGCCTAGCCAAAACAGACCTTTAGTACCGGTTGGTGGCTCCAACCGGTACTAAAGGTGCCTTCTATATATACAACTGCTACGAAAATTTCAGTTTTCCTCTGTTTTCGTTCCTGTGTTCTGTCGTCTTTGTCGCCGTCGCCGCCGCCCTCGATCGTCTCCGATGCCGCCGCTCGTCTCCGTCGCCGCCCCCGTCCCCGTCGCCGCCCCCGTCCCCGTCGCCGCCCTCGTCTCCGTCGCCACCCCGGGCCCGTCCCCGTCGCGCCGTCCCCGTCCCCGTAGCGCCGTCCCCGCCGTCGCCGCCCCGGCTGTCGCCTCGCCGTCGCCTCGCCGTCGCCGTCGCCCGCTGTGAGTCCTCCAGCCCCGAGCCCGTCCACACACACACAAGCATATTTAATTAGTTTAGATAATTAGTCTTTAATTAGTTTAGATTATTTAGATTATTATTTTGTATGTTTAATTAGTTCAGATAATTAGTGTTTAATTAGTTTAGATTATTTAGATTATTATTTTTTCACTATTATATATGTATGAATGCATATTAGATGGATATAATTAGTGCTTAATCAGTTAGAAATTAGTGTTATATAGAAATGTTAGAAATTAGTGTTATATAGAAATGTTAGAAATGTTAGAAATTTTAGTGTTATTTAGATTATTTAGATTAGCATAATTAGTGTTATATAGAAATGTTAGAAATTTTAGTTATCAAAATCCAATCATTAAAAAAATGTTACTTTTTGCGGGCATATAGCTAGTATTTGTTCTCGACGATGCCCGGCCCGCATCCTCGCCGTCGACCCGTCCGCGACGATGTCCAGCCGACCCATGTCCGGGACTGGGCTCCGCCGGGCTGGCACTGGGAGGTGCTGCTGGGAGGGGCGTGCCGCTTGATGAGGAACCCGGCCGCGGGTCCCGTCGTCGACCCTGATCTCGTTTGGTGGCGTTCGCGTGGGCCAGTTTCGGTGCGGAGGGACCCGGCCCCGCCGGAGGTGGTACGTCGCCGTGTCAGGGAGGAGGACGAGCATGTACATCGCTGCATGGTTGCGTTAGAGGGCGGCAGGTTCTCCAATACGTGGCAGAATCTTCGGGGATCTCACTTCAGCTATGATCCTGTGAGGGTTCCTTCTCTTTGGGTGTCCACCGCCCGCGCCGGAGGAACCGCGAGTGTCCTAGATTCTTCTGTAGTATTCGATCTTTATTAGCTAATAGCCAGTGATGTACTATTCAATATTATATATTATTCGAGACGATGTATTCGAGATTATATCTATTATTCTAGACGATGTATTCGAGATTATATCTATTATTTGAGACGATGTAATTTGAATACTAAATTGTTTTATATTTCTTTTGGATTAGTTAAACAAAAGCTATGGCAGACAATACCGACAGAGAGGGAGAACAGACCATGTTCGATATGATACGCGAGCCAGATCATAATCAGAATGTAGAAGATTATGACGGCTCCAAATTTCTAAACAACACCGGAGAGGGTGATATGATATTCGATCGTGACGACGAAATTGATGAAGTCATGAACTATGATTATGACGCTGACGAATAACATGTTGATCCTGAAACAACAAACACCGGCGAGGTATATATATTTATATAAGCAGGCATCTGGTGATCATCACATGTTTTAAATGACTTGAAGATATATTAACGAATTGATCTTTGTTCTTTCAGCCATCCGGATCGAGCAAATCTTCAGGCAAAATGACGAAACGAGGCCCGAACAAAAAGTTGAAGTCGGGCGTAAAGTACAATATCGAGGCATGCGGCCCTACTGGCAAACCATTAGCGCCTAAGAAGATTGCGGACAAGTTCGTTCGTCAGTGCGGAGTTCTTGTGAAGGACCAACTCCCGATCAAACTTCAAGAATGGAGAGCGCCAGCAAAGCCACGTCCAGATGCTACTTTTGTCGACAAGAATCAAAAAGATCTGCTTTGGGATACTCTCATGGAACATTTCACCCTACCAGATCATTTCACGGAAGCAGATGTGCAGAAAGTCAAAGAGGCTGCTCTTAGGATGATGGCGATTGCATTCAAGTATTACAAGAATCGTGAATGGAACAAGTACGTCAAGGGAGGAAGGAAGACTCCAGTATTCAAGGGAACACTGGAGAACCAACGTGATCATTGGGACGATTTCGTGAAATTCAAGGATTCGGAATTAGCTAAGGAACGGTCGAGAATAAACAAGAAGAATGCCGAAAAAAAGGATAAGTTCCATAAGCTGGGGCCAGGTGGCTATGCGATGGCAATGCCTAAGTGGGATAAGTCTGAGAAAGAGAAGGAGGATGCATGTGTCACTCTGGCTAATAAGAGCTGGCCCCCCGGGGTCACGACTTGGTTCTATGCGCATGGGGGGGAGTTGGACCTGGAGACAGGCAATGTTTCGACGAGGGCAAGTCTGAAGGGAGCCGACGATGCAATACTTGTTGCAATATAAGAGGCACGAACGGGGGTGTTCCAGCCCAACAGAGAGAACGACGAGCTTACGCGTGCCCTGGGAAATCCTGAACACCCGGGAAGAACACGAGGCAAGGGCGCTATGCCGTGGTATGAGCGGTTTTCAGACTGGAACAACGACTACAGAACCCATGCGAGAAAGAAGATTGCGGAGGAGAAGAAGAGGAAGATGGAGGAGGAGCAGAGGAAGCGGGACTATGAATGCCTTCAAGGCCTAGAAGCAAGTCAAGCGGAATTGGCAGTCAAATTCCAGCGGCAGCAGTAGCAGATCGACTCACTTACCCATCAAAGGGGGTCTCAGCAGCTGCAACAGCTAGCGGATGATCCAGCATTGGATAGCACCGGCCCATCCATGCCGAGAAGCAGCGTGGGTTCCGTCCCGGACGACGCAATGCTGGGTAGATACCCCGTGGATGACATCACGGAGAACACTAACTGCGAGCTACACTCAAAATGAAGAACATATCCATGAAGGTGGCGGACGGCTGTGCTTTCACAAATCCCCCCGAGGCAACCTTCCATTGCAACCCGATTCCAGCGGGCTATGCTCGTGTCTTGGTTGATGAGGTGGTGGACCCACCATATTCGGGGCTACAACTTGACATTGCTGGAGGTGACGGCGAGCGCTTTCTCGGAGTGGCCAAGCATCGTATCATCCTATGGAAAAAGGATTGCATCATCTTTCGAAGGCCACCGACACCGCGTCAGCCGAGTCCTCATCGAAGTCCGCCACCGAGTCAGCAGACTCCCGCTCCTGCAAGTCCACCATGTCCGGCAAAGTGTCAGGCCACTCCTCCTCCTTCAAGTCCAGCAAAGTGTCAGGACAATCCTCCTCCTCCAAGTCCGCCACAGCGTCAGACGTCCACTCCTCCTCCAAGTCCGGCACAACCTCAGGCCACTCCTCCTCTTCCAACTCAGTCCCGTCAGCCGTCTCCGCCGCCTCAGCAATCGCAGAAGAGACACCCCGCAGCTATGGTGCGTAGCGGTACGAGTCGAGGTAGTACAGGAAGTACAGGCGGAGGCAAGCGATATAAATATGGTCCAAGCCTCAAGCCTCTTCCGCAGAGGTCTTATGACAGGTCCAAGGAGGAAATCACAGCCATATCGAAGGCCGAGGTGGAAGCCCATTTTGCACCGAAACCGCCACCGCCGCCAAGGGAGAAAGTGCCTGAGGAAACGATTGACCACTTCATTCGTATGGCTCAACCACCAGCTCCCAAGCCTGCTGACACAGACTATGAGCGCCACATCAGGAAGTTAAATCGAGCACGTCTACAAAGGGAGGCGAGCACGTCTACATCGGGATCGAGCAAACAAGAAGCAGCTGCCAAAAAATGTGGGAAAACCATTCCCCAACTGGGAGAACAGGCGGCACAATCGATCCCCTCGCTTGTTGTGCCAACAACAGGTGACAGTACGCGCGCCCAATATTATTGTGGGCAAACAGTGCATGTTCCCGAGGTGGGCAATGTGGTAATAACGGAGGAGCATATAATGCAGGCTGAAGTTCTCAACATCACTGTTGGACAACTCCTCGAGATTGAGCCCATGCCTTTGCTTAGAGAGGATGAAGTAAAATGGAAATATGTCCGGGGCCAACCTTTGGTCGCGCCAGACAAGGTCAAGAACCTCCCAACGAGAATGTATGAATTGCATCAATGGTACATGAACATTACCAAGATTTCAGATCGATTGTCCCTCATGGTGAATGTCAAGCAGGACCATTACTATCATGAGAAAGCCGTGTCCGTTGAGTATTTAGAACTGTTTCAGTTATACAATCAAGACGCACTCGACAAATCTATCGTCAGTTGCTATTGTCTGTAAGTGACTTCTTTCTATAATTTAAGTCTCAAGCTAGCGGTAGTGATCCTTTTGATCAATCATTACCTGTAATTATCCTCACTATATTCTTTTCTGTGGTATTATGCAGGATGAAGATATATGAAATGAGAAAAGGTGGACGCTTTGGCATTGGGTTCATTGACCCAAACACCGTTAATGAATACACATGGAAGATAAATCAACGTTATGCAAAGGAAGTAGAGGACAGCATGCTAGAGTTCTTGAAGCGCCTCAAATACAATGAAGATATACTACTTCCTTACAACTTCCAGTGAGTCACACTGTCTTGTACTACAAATTCTCTGTTTTTGCCTACTAGCTAGCTACATGTTTTTGCTTACATATGCCCGCTTAATTAAGACATGCAAACGTGTGTGCATGCAGATATCACTAGGTCTTGTGTATCATTAAAGTTGACGCCGGAACAATTGAAGTACTGGACTCACTAATCTCAGAAAAATCTGACTATAACATCTTGTATGGGATAGCCAACATGTAATTTCAATCATTATTAACTATATATCTCGGCCTATTTAGTTCGTCATTTCATGATATGAACTATTTAATAACCCCTTTATTCATTTTCTTTGTCGGCGGGCAGGGCTTGGACAAGGTTCATCGCCGTCACGCCCGGCGAATGGAAAAAAAAGCTTAAATGGTTTCGACCCAAGGTAAGCAATTAAGTAGTACTATAGCTCTAGCTAGCTAGCTGCCATCTCTTTAATTATCATGCTTGATTAATTTTTATCTAATCAAATTCCATTCTCGTAAAGGCCCTGAAGCAGGCGCAGGGGACTGATCTGTGTGCTTTCTGTGTTTGCGAGAACATTCGCATGATGGCGTCCGAAAGGAGCAGATCTCAAAGTCAGGAATGGGTAAGCTTGTCAGAACACTATTATCGATATCTAGTCACACAACTAATACACATGCATATTGATCTCCTTCTTAACAGTTCAAAGAGGTGTGGGAGAAGCTCATAGAAACGGAGCGCGTAGAAGCACTTCAAGAGGAAATAGCGGGATTTTTGTTCGACCAGGTCATAAATCCGAAGGGAGAATTCTATTGGTCCCGGTTCGTGAAACCAATCGGGACTAATGCACCCCTTTAGTCACGGTTGGTGCCAACAACCGGGACCAAAGGCCTCTTTTCAGCAGCCCAAAGGGCGGTGAGCGGCGGCCTTTGGTCCCGGTTGGTGGCACCAACCGGGACTAAAGGGGGGCATTGGTCCCGGTTGGTGCCACGAAACGGTACCAATGCTCCCCTTTAGTCCCGGTTGGTGCCTCCAACCGGGACCAAAGGCCCCTGTGCTGCCCGCAGCGCGGCGAAAGTTTAGTCCCACCTCGCTAGTTGAGAGGGCTCGAGAGTGGTTTATAAGCGCTGTTGCGCCCACCCTCTCGAGCTCCTCTCAACTGCAGGCTTTCGGGCCTAATCTCACACTATGCTGCTGTGGGCCTATTGGACCTTTTGCGGGCCTGAATCCTGGCCCAGGTTGGGTTTCTAGTCGTATTCAGGCCGTGGTGGCCCAATAGGTGGCAGTTTTTTTTGTTTTTTTCCAGTTTCTTTTTGTTTTTTGCATTATTTATTTTCTTTTGTTTTTTGCTTTATTTTTAATTCTTTTTTGCTTTTAGTTTTAGAAAAATTATAAACTTTCTATTAGTGCCATTAGTTTTCAAATTTGAAAACACTTTTTTTGTTTTATTTCTTGATTTATTTATTTTATTTTATTTCTACTTACAACAAAATACTTATTGTTGCTATTTTTATTTTTTTTCTCCAGTTTTTTTGTTTTGTTTTCTGCATTATTTATTTTCTTTTGTTTTTTGCTTTATTTTTTAATTCTTTTTTGCTTTTAGTTTTAGAAAAATTATAAACTTTCTGTTAGTGCCATTAGTTTTCAAATTTAAAAACACTTTTTTTTGTTTTCTTTCTTGCTTTATTTATTTTATTTTGTTTCTACTTACAACAAAATACTTATTGTTGCTATTTTTATTTTTTTCTTGTTTTTTTGTTTTGCTTTCTGCATTATTTATTTTCTTTTGTTTTTTGCTCTATTTTTAATTCTTTTTTGCTTTTAGTTTTAGAAAAATTATAAACTTTTTATTAGTGTCATTAGTTTTCAAATGAACTCTGAAAAAGTTGAAAGTTGGCATGGTATCATAAATTCAACCACATAGCATGTGCATGTACAAAACGGACAATGATATCATACTCGTCTATTACAAAGTTGGCATGGTATCATCATAATAGTTGCGGGAGAAAGTCTTCACTTTTTCTTCGCTTGTGTCATTTGCTTATTGCGTCGTAACTATGGATAATCTTCATCGTTTATCAGGATGCTGGGGTCAGCCTTGACTTTGAAGGGAGGAATTTCATGAAACTTTTCATAATCTTCAGACATGTCTGTCTTGCCCTCCACTCCCACTATGTCCCTTTTTCCTGAAAGAACTATGTGGAGCTTTGGCTCATCGTATGATGTATTCGCTTCCTTATCTTTTCTTTTTCTCGGTCTGGTAGACACGTCCTTCACATAGATAACATGTGCCACATCATTGGCTAGGACGAACGGTTCGTCAGTGTACCCAAGATTTTTCAGAACCACTGTTGTCATTCCGTACTGTGGGTCTACCTGTACCCCGCCTCCTGACAGATTGACTCATTTGCACTTAAACAAAGGGACCTTAAAATCATGTCCGTAGTCAAGTTCTCATATGTCCACTATGTAACCATAATATGTGTCCTTTTCCCTCTCGGTTGTTGCATCAAAGCGGACACCGCTGTTTTGGTCGGTGCTCTTTTGATCTTGGTCAATCGTGTAAAATGTATTCCCATTTATCTCATATCCTTTCCAAATCGTAACAGTCGAAGATGGTCCCCTGGACAACAAGTACAACTCATCACAAATAGTGTTGTCACCTCTGAGACACGTTTCCAACCAACTGCTGAAGTCCAGATGTATTCACATGTAATCCAGTCGCCACACTGCTCCGGGTGTTTGGAGCGCAGACTGTTCTTGTGCTCATCGACATACGGGGTCACCAAGGTAGAGTTCTGTAGAACTGTGTAGTGTGCTTGAGACCAAGAATATCCGTCCCTGCATATTATTGAGTCCCTTCCAAGCGTGCCATTTCCAGTTAGTCTCCCCTCGTACCGCGATTTAGGGAGACCTATCTTCTTAAGGCCAGGAATGAAGTCAACACAAAAACCCGATGACATCCTCTGTTTGATGGCCCATGGAGATGCTTCCTTCTGGCCTAGCGCGGTTACGGACATATTTCTTTAGGACTCCCATGAACCTCTCAAAGGGGTACATATTGTGTAGAAATACGGGGCCCAGAATGACAATCTCGTCAACTAGATGAATTAGGACGTGCATCATGATATTGAAGAAGGATGGTGGGAACACCAGCTCGAAACTGACAAGACATTGCACCACATCACTCCTTAGCCTTGGTATGATTTATGGATCGATCACCTTCTGAGAGATTGCATTGACGAATGCACATAGCTTCACAATGGCTAATCGGACGTTTTCCGGTAGAAGCCCCCTCAATGCAACCGGAAGCAGTTGCGTCATAATCACGTGGCAGTCATGAGGCTTTAGGTTCTGAAACTTTTTCTCTGCCAGTCGGGACCTTCATACTAAGCAGGCATTCAAAAAAGATTTCCTTCTCTTCTTTGGTAAGAGCATAGTTGGCAGGACCTTCATACTGCTTTGGAGGCATGCCGTCTTTTTCGTGCAAACGTTGTAGGTCCTCCCGTGCCTCAACTGTATCTTTTGTCTTTCCATACACGCCCAAGAAGCCTAGCAGGTTCACACAAAGGTTCTTCATCACGTGCATCACGTCAATTGAAGAGCGGACCTCTAGGTATTTCCAGTAGGGTAGGTCCCAAAATATAGATTTCTTCTTCCACATTGAAGAAATCGACGATGGCCCAGGTACATATTCTTCCTGCAACTTCCCAGGTATATACTATCGGTGTCAAGTAAACAGTGCGTGCATGCGTGGTATCCCTTGTTTGTCTGTCCTGAAAGGTTACTGAGAGCGGGCCAATCGTTGATGGTCACGAACAGCAACGCCTTTAGGTCAAATTCCTCCTATTTGTGCTCATCCCCCGTACGTACATCGTTTCCATTCCACGGCTGTAAAAGTTCTTCAACTAATGGCCTTAGGTACACATCAATGTCGTTGCCGGGTTGCTTAGGGCCTTGGATGAGAACTGGCATCATAATGAACTTCCGCTTCATGCACATCCAAGGAGGAAGGTTATACATACATAGAGTCACGGGCCAGGTGCTATGATTGCTGCTCTGCTCCCCGAAAGGATTAATGCCAATCACGCTTAAAGCAAACCATACGTTCCTTGGGTCACTTGCAAACTCATCCCAGTAATTTCTCTCGATTTTTCTCCACTACGACCCGTTAGCGGGTGATCTCAACTTCCCGTCTTTCTTACGGTCCTCACTGTGCCATCGCATCAACTTGGCATGCTCTCCGTTTCTAAACAGACGTTTCAACCGTGGTATTATAGGAGCATACCACATCACCTTCGCGGGAACCCTCTTCCTGGGGGGCTCGCCGTCAACATCACCAGGGTCATCTTGTCTGATCTTATACCGTAATGCCCCGCATACCCGGCATGCGTTCAGATCCTTGTACGCACCATGGTAGAGGATGCAATCATTAGGGTATGCATGTATCTTTTGCACCTCCAATCCTAGAGGGCATATGACCTTCTTTGCTGCGTATGTATTGTCGGGCAATTCGTTATCCTTTGGAAGCTTCTTCTTCAATATTTTCAGTAGCTTCTCAAATCCTTTGTCAGGCACAACATTCCCTACCTTCCACTGCAGCAATTCCAGTACGGTACCGAGCTTTGTGTTGCCATCTTCGCAATTGGGGTACAACCCTTTTTTGTGGTCCTCTAACATGCGATCGAACTTCAGCTTCTCCTTTTGACTTTCGCATTGCGTCCTTGCATCGACAATGACCCGGCGGAGATCATCATCATCGGACACATCGTCTGGTTCCTCTTTATCTTCAGCAGCTTCTCCCGTTGCAGCATCATCGTGCACATCGTCTAGTTCCTCTTGATCTTCAGTAGCATCACCGTATTCAGGGGGCACATAATTATCATCGTACTCTTCTTCTTCGCCGTCTTCCATCATAACCCCTATTTCTCCGTGCCTCATCCAAACATTATAGTGTGGCATGAAACCCTTGTAAAGCAGGTGGGTGTGAAGGATTTTCCGGTCAGAGTAAGACTTCGCATTCCCACATATAGGGCATGTACAACACATAAAACCATTCTGTTTGTTTGCCTCAGCCACTTCGAGAAAATCATGTACGCCCTTAATGTACTCGAGGTGTGTCTTGAACCGTACATCCATTGTCGGTTCATCTGCGTGCATTATATATAATTAAGTGTGTCAAAAATCATTACAGAACATCATGAATAGATAATTAAGTGACCAAATTTATAGAAGTTCATCATCACATTAAAACCAAAGTACATACATAGTTCTCATCTAACAACATAAAGCTCTGCAAAGCATCTAAATTAATTAAACCATACATTGAAACTATGTAAAACATTTCAATGCGAAAACAAATGCGATCATAATCGCAACCAATGTAACAACTGATCCAACGGCATAATGATACCAAGCCTCGGTATGAATGGCATATTTTCTAATCTTTCTAATCTTCAAGCGCATTGCATCCATCTTGATCTTGTGATCATCGACGACATCCACAACATGCAACTCCAATATCATCTTCTCCTCCTCAATTTTTCTTATTTTTTCCTTCAAGAAATTGTTTCTTCTTCAACTAAATTTAACCTCTCGACAATAGGGTCGGTTGGAATTTCCGGTTCAACAACCTCCTAGATAAATAAAATCTATGTCACGTTGGTTGGCATAATTGTCATAAACAATAAATGAACCAATAGTTATGAAAAGATAATATATACCACATTTGAATCATAGACAGGACGAGGGCCGACGGGGGCGGATACCAAAACCATCGCACTATATAAGATGCAATAATAAAAGTAAGAAAATTATACAAGTATCTATATAAACATACAAGTAAGAATTTTTTTCCTTTCAGAAAGAAGATAAGAACAAGAGGCTCACCACGGTGGTGCCGGCGACGAGATCGGCGCGGGCGATCGACGGCGGTGAAGACGGGGACGGGACGTGACGGACCGCTAAAACTAGACAAATATTGAGGAAAATGGAGCTTGGAGGTCGAGCTTGGAGAGGAGAAAGCTTAAGTACGGTGGCTCAGGCATTCCATCGAACACCTCGTGTGCATAGGAGGTGAGCTAGAGCACCACAAAGCTCGCTCCTCGCCGGCCAGGAAAAACAGAGCAGTGGGAGTGCTCTACTCGCGGGCGAGGGGTATATATAGACAATTAATTGGTCTCGGTTCGTGGCATGAACTGGGACTAAAGGGCAGCCTTTGGTCCCGGTTCAAGCCATCAACCGGGACCAATGGTGGTGGGCCAGGAGCGAGGACCATTGGTCCCGGTTCGTCCCACCAACCGGGACCAAAAGGTCCAGACGAACCGGGACCAATGGCCCACGTGGCCCGGCCGGCCCCTGGGGCTCACGAACCGGGTCCAATGCCCTCATGGGTCCCGGTTCTGGATTGAACCTGGACTAATGGGCTGACCTGGCCTGGACCACTGCCCCCTTTTCTACTAGTGAGTGGACTATATACATCCATATATGTGTAATGTGATGTGTGTGCTTTGGAGCTTCACTTATGAACTAGACCTGCATAGCATGAGCCTTCTCCTAGCCTTGAATTTGCTGCATCACTGTGTCGCTGCATTTATCACGACATGTTACAAGTAGTCGCATTGCTGATGACGAGCACATTTATCATCCAAATTTCCTCGACCATGTCCAAGTACCTGTCCAACGACATGAAAAAACGCCGTTCTTTGGCCTTCCCAAACATACTCAATTTAGCAACTTGTCTGAACCAAACATCAGGAAAACCATATGATATACTACCTGCTCTGAACATTAAAGAACAGAGGAACAACCTTTAGCATCCACATTCTAGACATTCGGTCGGAGGGAGGCTCATCATTCCTTGGTGCACGCCAACCGGGGCTTCTTTGTGAGACGCCAGTCGAAGCGAGGGTCATTGCGAGTGGCAACAACCTATGTCAATAAGCAACATGCCTAATTACTAAACTAACGGAATTACAAGCACTCCCTCTGATCCAAATTAATTGTCGCTTGTACTAAGGGTGCGACAATTAATTTGGATCGGAGGGAGTATTAAAATTTGTGTTTGCAGGCAACAACCCATTCTAATTGAATGATCACCTCACACTCAATACATGCACTCTAAATGGAAATAATATGCCCAAAGAGAGTGGCAACTATCTATATATACAGTGGCTGCATGGTGAAGATGGAGCTGCATAAGCGTGTTGGACATCACATTGATTTTGTTTTTTGCGGGACATCACATTGATATGCATCTGTGCCAGTTAGGAAACAACTTTACGACCTATGTTATTTTTTATGAGACATTGGAGTCCACCAAATTCGGCCAAGTCTTATTCTTGGAAGGTTCTTGATGTGACAAAATTCAGGAAAGGTTGTTGCGTTGTAGTCCAGGTCCACTTTATTCATTAGTCTTGAGCACACTCCGTGCCACTTGATATGTTTACGGTGTTGTGCTGTAGAGTCTTGTGTGGACCATTAACATCTCTTGAGGGCAGTAATTCTTATTCCTCTCGTCCCCCGCATCACCCTCCCTGGCGACACGGGGAAAACCTAGATCGGCGCCGCCACCCCCCTTCCCACCCTCCCCTTGGCTCGCCGCCACCGAAGGAGTGGCCGGCAAAGCCCGCCGGCTCCGGTGAAGGTGGCGGCGGGGCCCTCTCATCTCCCCTGTCTGCAAGTTTGGCGAGGAGGCTGCCAAGGACGGCTCAGGGCGGGGGCATGGTGGCGTGGTGGCTCGCGTGCGCGATGCGGTGGCCCAGGGCGGCGCGTGGCGGGAAGCTTGCTGCGGCAAGTGGCTGGCTGCGGCGGCCGTACGGGAGGCGTGGAGGCAGGCCAGCGCGCCACTTGGGCGCACGGGCGGCGCGGTCGCCGCCCTGCGCGACAGAGGGAGTACATGGCGTGGCTGCTCATGCGGGGCGCGCGCGGATCTTGCCTGCGTGCGACAGAGGTGAGGAGTTGTGCTACAGGGGCGTGCGGGCATGGTGGTGAGTGCGGGCTGCTTGCTCCCGTGAAGTGGTGGGCCTGTGTGACTGCGAGGGCGCCGACATGGTTGGGCCTGCGCGCGGATCTGGCGCGTGGAGGAGGATGGCCCGGAGGCTGCGGATCCGGGCTCGGGTGCACAGGATGCGGCGCTGGAAGGAGCAAGGCGGCACGCGAGGGCTGCGGCGGGCGTGGCCACGCAAGAGGGATGCTGCGGGCGCGTTGAGGGTGCCAGGGGGGTAACCAAGTGCCCGGGGGGCCTAGATCTGCCAGGTCGTCCATGGCTGGCAGCCCGGGAGGGGCACAGCCGGCTGCTGGTGGTGCCCGGCTACCGCTTGTTGGAGCAGGGAGGCTCCGGTCGCGGTTGGATACGGGGTGCAAGACTCGATCGGGTCTTTGCAGGCCCGTCGTTGGGGAAGGTAGCTGGTGGCCCTACACAACAGTGGCGTGCTTGCTGTGTGGGGGTGCGCAGTCCAATGGAGGTACGGGTCGACCTCGGCCTGCTGCGCTGGAGTGGCTGCTCCGGGTGAAAGACTGGCCGGTGTTGGCCGGCCGGCGACGACGGTGCATGTGGGCGTCGCTATCGTCCTTGGAGGCGTTGTCGGGGATCTCACAGCCACTGCTCCTGGATCAAGTCCTTCGGGTGAAAACCCAGATCCTGCTGCAGGGTCGGGCGGTGGCGTCGTCTTCAACGCCGTTTCCCTCTTTAGGCCATCGTCTTGAAGACTTTGATCCCTTTGGTGCTTCCTATGACTGGACGTGCACGGTGACTTCTGTGGCAACGATGATGGCGGTGAGCAATGTCGGAGATGTGGCCTTGGTCATGGTAGTCGGCTCTTCTTCTCCAACGTGTGCGTGGGAGTGCCTCGACTGCCTGTTCCTGTGAATTCGAAGCCGCGGGGGGGGGGGGGGGGGGGGGCGGCGATATACGATGACGCGTGATAGGCGGTTCGTTCGGTGATCCTCCGTGATGCCAACCAAGCAACAGAAAGCCTGCTGGCAACAAAGGGGTAAGATAAAATGGGTGACTCTTGGAAGTGAAAATTCACAATTCTTTCATGCCATGGCCACAATGCAGCAGAGAAACAATAGCATACCTTCCTTGCTTGCTCAATATAGCACAGAGGTCACGGCTCATGGAGCCAAAACCACTCTCCTGCATGAGGCATTTAAAGACAGATTGGGGAAATCTGAGCCTTTCCAAATTCCTCAGGATATGCTGAATCTTATTCAACCTCACAGTGATTTATCTTTTCTTGAGCCCCCTTTCACTACTGAAGATATTGACGCTGTTATAAAAGAAATGCCATCTAACAATTCTCCAAGACCAGATGGGTTCAACACAGACTTCATCAAGAAATGTTGGTCTATAATTAAAAAACGACTTTTATGATCTCTGTTCCCAATTTCATCGAGGAGATCTATATCTCCAGAGTATTAACAGTTCTTTTATTACTCTCATACCCAATAAAGCTGGGGCTGAAACAGTGAATGATTATAGTCCTATATCCTTGTTGGGGAACGTAGTAATTTCAAAAAAATTCCTACGCACACGCAAAATCATGGTGATGTCATAGCAACAAGAGGGGAGAGTGTTCGTCCACGTACCCTCGTAGACCGTAAGCGGAAGCGTTATGACAACGCGGTTGATGTAGTCGTACGTCTTCATGGCCCGACCGATCAAGCACCGAAACTACGGCACCTCCGAGTTCTAGCACACGTTCAGCTCGATGACGTCCCTCGAACTCCGATCCAGCCGAGTGTCGAGGGAGAGTTCCGTCAGCACGACGGCGTGATGACGATCTTGATGTACTACCGACGCAGGGCTTCGCCTAAGCACCGCTACGATATTATCGAGGTGGATTATGATGGAGGGGGGCACCGCACACGGCTAAGAGATCCAAGGGATCAATTGTTGTTGTGCCTAGAGGTGCCCCCTGCCCCCGTATATAAAGGAGCAAGGGGGGAGGGGGCGGCCGGCCTAGTAGGGGCGCGCCAAGGGGAGTCCTACTCCCACCGGGAGTAGGACTCCCTCCTTCCTTGTTGGAGTAGGAGAAGGGGGAAAGAGGGGGAGAGGAGGAAGGAAAAGGGGGCCGCACCCCTTGTCCAATTCGGACCAGAGGGGAGCTGCGCGCCTCCTTCCTTTCGGCCTCTCTTCTCTATTCCCGTATGGCCCAATAAGGTCCATATACTCCCCGGCGAATTCCCGTAACTCTTCGGTACTCCGAAAAATACCCGAATCACTCGGAACCTTTCCGAACTCCGAATATAGTCGTCCAATATATCGATCTTTATGTCTCGACCATTTCGAGACTCCTCGTCATGTCCCCGATCTCATCCGGGACTCCGAACTCCTTCGGTACATCAAAACTCATAAACTCATAATATAACTGTCATCGAAACCTTAAGCGTGCGGACCCTACGGGTTCGAGAACAATGTAGACATGACCAAGAATAGTTCTAGGTCAATAACCAATAGCGGAACCTGGATGCTCATATTGGCTCCCACATATTCTACGACGATCTTTATCGGTCAAACCGCATAACAACATACATTGTTCCCTTTGTCATCGGTATGTTACTTGCCCGAGATTCGATCGTCGGTATCCAATACCTAGTTCAATCTCGTTACCGGCAAGTCTCTTTACTCGTTACGTAATGCATCATCCCGCAACTAACTCATTAGTCACATTGCTTGCAAGGCTTATAGTGATGTGCATTACCGAGAGGGCCCAGAGATACCTCTCCGACAATCGGAGTGACAAAACCTAATCTCGAAATACGCCAACCCAACATGTACCTTCAGAGACACCTGTAGTGCTCCTTTATAATCACACAGTTACGTTGTGACGTTTGGTAGCACCCAAAGTATTCCTCCGGTAAACGTGAGTTGCATAATCTCATAGTTACAGGAACATGTATAAATCATGAAGAAAGCAATAGCAACATACTAAACAATCAAGTGCTAGGCTAACGGAATGGGTCATGTCAATCACATTATTCTCCTAATGATGTGATCCCATTAATCAAATCAACACATGTCTATGGTTAGGAAACACAACCATCTTTGATTAATGAGCTAGTCAAGTAGAGGCATACTAGTGACACTATGTTTGTCTATGTATTCACACATGTATTATGTTTCTGGTTAATACAATTCTAGCATGAATAATAAACATTTATCATGAAATAAGAAAATAAATAATAACTTTATTATTGCCTCTAGGGCATATTTCCTTCAGTCTCCCACTTGCACTAGAGTCAATAATCTAGTTCACATCACCATGTGATTTAACACCAATATTCATATCTGTATATGATTAACACCCATAGTTCACATTGTCATGTGACCAACACCCAAAGGGTTTACTAGAGTCAATAATCTAGTTCACATCGCTTATGTGATTAATACCCAAATAGTACTAAGGTGTGATCATGTTTTGCTCATGAGAGAAGCTTAGTCAACGGGTCTGTCACATTCAGAGCCGTATGTACTATGCAAATATTCTATGTCTACAATGCTCTGCGCAGAGCTACTCTAGCTAATTGCTTTCACTTTCAATATGTATCCAGATTGAGACTTAGAGTCATATGGATCGGTGTGAAAGCTTGCACCGATGTAACTCTTTACGACGGGCTCTTTTATCACCTCCATAATCAAGAAATATTTCCTTAGTCCTTACTAAGGATATTCTTGACCAATGTCCAGTGATCTACTCCTAGATCACTATTGTACTCCCTTGCCAAATTCAGAGCAAGGTATACAATAGGTCTGGTACATAACATAGCATACTTTATAGAACCTATGACTGAGGCATAGGGAATGACTTTCATTCTCTTTTCTATTTTCTGTCGTGGTCGAGATTTGAGTCTTACTCAATTTCACACCTTTGCAACACAGGCAAGAACTCCTTCTTTGACTGTTCTATTTTGAACTATTTCAAAAATTTATCAAGGTATGTACTCATTGAAAAAATCTTATCAAGCGTCTTGATCTATCTATATAGATCTTGATGCTCAATGTGTAAGCAGCTTCACCGAGGTATTTCATTGAAAAACTTTTATTCAAGTATCCCTTTATGCTATCCAGAAATTCTATATCATTTCTGATCAACAATATGTCATCTACATATAGTATCAAAAATGCTACAGAGCTCCCACTCACTTTCTTATAAATACAGGCTTCACCGCAAGTCTGTATAATACTATATGCTTTGATCAACTTATCAAAGCGTATATTCCAACTCTGAGATGCTTGCACCAGTCCATAGATGGATCGCTGGAGCTTACACATTTTGTTAGTACCTTTAGGATTGACAAAACCTTCCGGTTGCATCATATACAACTCTTTGTTAGGAAAACCATTAAGGAATGCAGTTTTGACATCCATTTGCCAGATTTCATAAAATGTGGCAATTGCTAACATGATTCGTACAGACTTAAGCATCGCTACAGTTGAGAAAATCTTATTGTAGTCAACACCTTGAACTTGTCGAAAACCCTTTTGCGACAAGTCGAGCTTTGTAGATAGTAACACTACTATCAGCATCTGTCTTCCTCTTGAAGATCCATTTAATTAACATGGTTTGTTGATCATCGAGCAAGTCAATCAAAGTCCATACTTTGTTCTCATACATGGATCCCATCTCAGATTTCATGGCCTCTAGCCATTTCGCGGAATCTGGGCTCATCATCGCTTCCTCATAGTTCGTAGGTTTATCATGGTCTAGTAACATGACTTTTAGAACAGGATTACAGTACCACTCTGGTGTGGACCATACTCTGGAAGACCTACGAGGTTCTGTAGTAACTTGGTCTGAAGTTTCATGATCATCATCATTAGCTTCCTCACTAATTGGTGTAGGAATCACTGGAACTGATTTCAATGATGAACTATTTTCCAATTCAGGAGAAGGTACAATTACCTCATCAAGTTCTACTTTCCTCCCACTCACTTCTTTCGAGAGAAACTCCTTCTCTAGAAAGGATCCATTCTTAGCAACGAATGTTTTTGCCTTCGGATCTGTGATAGAAGGTGTACCCAACAGTTTCCTTTGGGTATTCTATGAAGACGTACTTCTCCGATTTGGGTTCGAGCTTATCAAGTTGAAAACCTTTTTCATATAAGCATCGCTACTCCAAACTTTAAGAAATGACAGCTTAGGTTTACTGCTAAACCATAGTTCATACGGTGTCGTCTCAATGGATTTAGATGGTGCCCTATTAAACGTGAATGCAGCTGTCTCTAATGCATAACCCCAAAACGATAGTGGTAAACTGATAAGAGATATCATAGATCGTACCATATCTAGTAAAGTACGGTTACGACGTTTGGACACAACATAACGTTGTGGTGTTGCAGGTGGCGTGAGCTGTGAAACTATTTCACATTGTTTTAATTGAAGACCAAACTCGTAACTCAAATATTCTCCTCCACGATCAGATCGTAGAAATTTTATTTTCTTGTTACGATGATTTTCCACTTCACTCTGAAATTCTTTGAACTTTTCAAATGTTTCAGACTTGTGTTTCATTAAGTAGATATACCCATATCTGCTCAAATCATCTTGTGAAGGTCAGAAAATAACGATACTTGCCACGAGCATCAACACTCATTGGATCGCATACATCGATATGTATTATTTCCAATAAGTCAGTAGCTTATTCCATTGTTCCGGAGAACGGAGTTTTAGTCATCTTGCCCAAAAGGCACGGTTCGCAAGCATCAAATGATTCATAACCAAGTGATTCCGAAAATCCATCTTTATGGAGTTTCTTCATGCGCTTTACACCGATATGACCCAAACGGCAGTGCCATAAATAAGTTGCACTATCATTATTAACTTTTCATCTTTTGGCATCAATATTATGAATATGTGTATCACTACGATCGAGATCCAACAAACTATTTTTATTGGGTGTATAACCATCGAAGGTCTTATTCATGTAAACAGAATAACAATTATTCTTTAACTTCAAATGAATAACCGTATCGCAATAAACATGATCAAATCATATTCATGCTCAACACAAACGCTAAATAACATTTATTTAGGTTTAACACCAATCTCGAAAATATATAGGGAGTGTGTGATGATGATCATATCAATCTTGGAACTATTTCGAACACTCATCATCACTTCCCCTCAACTAGTCTCTGTTTATTATGTAACTCCTGTTTCGAGTTACTAATCTTAGCAATCGAACAAGTATCAAATACTCAGGGGCTACTATAAACACTAGTAAGGCACACATCAAACACCTGTATATCAAATATACCCTTGTTCACTTTGCCATCCTTCTTATCCACCAAATATTCAGGGCATTTCCGCTTCCAGTGACCATTTCCTTTGCAGTGTAAGCACTCAGTTTCAGGCTTTGGTCCAGCTTTGGTGAGTTCCGTCAGCACGACGGCGTGGGAGAGTTCCGTCAGCACGACGGCGTGGTGACGATCTTGATGTACTACCGACGCAGGGCTTCGCCTAAGCACCGCTATGATATTATCGAGGTGAATTATGGTGGAGGGGGGCACCGCACACGGCTAAGAGATCCAAGGGATCAATTGTTGTTGTGCCTAGAGGTGCCCCCCTGCCCCCGTATATAAAGGAGCAAGGGGGGAGGGGGCAGCCGGCCTAGTAGGGGCACGCCAAGGGGAGTCCTACTCCCACCGGGAGTAGGACTCCCTCCTTCCTTGTGGGAGTAGGAGAAGGGGAAAGAGGGGGAGAGGAGGAAGGAAAAGGGGGCCGCACCCCTTGTCCAATTCGGACCAGAGGGGGGCTGCGCGCCTCCTTCCTTTCGGCCTCTCTCCTCTATTCCCGTATGGCCCAATAAGGCCCATATACTCCCCGGCGAATTCCCGTAACTCTCCGGTACTCCGAAAAATACCCGAATCACTCGGAACCTTTCCGAACTCCGAATATAGTCGTCCAATATATCGATCTTTACGTCTTGACCATTTCGAGACTCCTCGTCATGTCCCCGATCTCATCCGGGACTCCGAACTCCTTCGGTACATCAAAACTCATAAACTCATAATATAACTGTCATCGAAACCTTAAGCGTGCGGACCCTACGGGTTCGAGAACAATGTAGACATGACCTAGAACTATTCTCAGTCAATAACCAATAGCGGAACCTGGATGCTCATATTGGCTCTCACATATTCTACGACGATCTTTATCGGTCAAACCGCATAACAACATACATTGTTCCCTTTGTCATCGGTATGTTACTTGCCCGAGATTCGATCGTCGGTATCCAATACCTAGTTCAATCTCGTTACCGGCAAGTCTCTTTACTCGTTACGTAATGCATCATCCCGCAACTAACTCATTAGTCACATTGCTTGCAAGGCTTATAGTGATGTGCATTACCGAGAGGGCCCAGAGATACCTCTCCGACAATCGGAGTGACAAAACCTAATCTCGAAATACGCCAACCCAACATGTACCTTCGGAGACACCTGTAGTGCTCCTTTATAATCACACAGTTACGTTGTGACGTTTGGTAGCACCCAAAGTGTTCCTCCGGTAAACGGGAGTTGCATAATCTCATAGTTACAGGAACATGTATAAGTCATGAAGAAAGCAATAGCAACATACTAAACAATCAAGTGCTAGGCTAACGGAATGGGTCATGTCAATCACATTATTCTCCTAATGATGTGATCCCATTAATCAAATGACAACACATGTCTATGGTTAGGAAACACAACCATCTTTGATTAATGAGCTAGTCAAGTAGAGGCATACTAGTGACACTATGTTTGTCTATGTATTCACACATGTATTATGTTTCCGGTTAATACAATTCTAGCATGAATAATAAACATTTATCATGAAATAAGGAAATAAATAATAACTTTATTATTGCCTCTAGGGCATATTTCCTTCAATCCTTGCTCAACTGCACTATCAAATTGCTAACAAAGTTACTTGCCAACAGACTACAATCAGTCATTGTCGAGCTCATTCACATAAATCAATATGGTTTCATCAAGACGATAACCATACAAGATTGTATTGCCTGGGCATATGGATATCTCTTCCAATGCCATAAAAGTAAAAGACCAACAGTTGTTCTCAAATTAGATTTTGAGAAGGAATTTGACAAAATAGAGCATGGGATGATTATGGCTATCCTAAAGAAGAAAGGATTTGGGGACAGATGGTGCACATGGATTCAGCAAATTTTTAACTCTGCTACCTCTTCAGTTCTGTTGAATGGGGTGCCTGGTTCCCACTTTAAATGTAGAAGGGGGGTTAGACAGGGAGATCCTCTGTCCCCTCTGCTCTTTGTTCTTGCAGCAGATTTTCTGCAGACGATTTTAAATGATGCAATGAGCAAGGGAAACATTCAGGCCCCCATCTCCTTTCATTCATGTCCAGACTTCCCTATTCTTCAATATGCAGATGACACCTTGATTATTAGGCCTGCCTGCCAACAACAGCTGTGACATTTGTAGACACTCTTGCATACCTTCTCGAAAGCTTCTGGCCTCAAAGTTAATTTTCAAAAGTACAATTTACTACCTATCAACTTGTCTAATCAAGACACTCAGAGTATGGCCAATCTTCTTGGATGTGCTGTTGGAACTTTCCCATTTACCTATCTTGGGGCACCTCTCAGTTTTAATAAACCCAGAATGGAGCACTTCCTATACCTCATACAGAGAGTTTGGCCTTGAAGGCAGGTTGGATAGGCTCCATTTTGCTGACTTGCCCCGTCTTGTCCATCTGGACCTCAGTTATAACTATCTCTTGGGCCCAATCCCATCAAGCATTGGTGTTCTTACCAATCTCGTATACTTAGATCTGTCCAACAATATACTGAACGGATTTATCCCAACATCCATTGGTAATTGTACTAAGCTAACCTCCATCGATCTCTTTTACTACAATTTGTTTCTACCATGCCTAGTATGGTAGGAAGACTAGTGAATTTGATGATCCTCTCCACTTTGCAGATTTGCCCCATCTTGTCTTTTTGAACCTTGGTTACAACCACCTCTCAGGAGGAATCCCATCAAGCATTTGTGCTCTTGCCAAGCTCGAAAACTTGGATCTGTCTAGCAATGACCTGAACGGATCTATCCCAACATCCCTAGGTAATTTTACTAAACTAACCTCCATCGATCTCTTTTAGTACAACTTGTTTCTACCATGCCTAGTAAAGTAGGAGGACTAGGGAATTTTATGAGCCTCTCCACTTTGTAGATTTTCCCCATCTTGTCTATTTGAACCTTGGTAACAACCACCTCTCAGGCGGAATCCCATCAAGCATTGGTGCTCTTGCCAAGCTCGAATACTTGGATCTGTCTAGCAATAATCTGAATGGATCTATCCCAACATCCCTACGTAATTTTACTAAACTAAGATCTATCTACCAATGACCTGAACGGATCTATCCCAACATCACTAGCTGATTGTACTACACTAACTTCCATAGATCTCTTTTACTACTATTTTTTCTACCATGACTAGTATAATAGCAAGACTAGGGAATTTTATGAGCCTTTCCACTTTGCAGATTTGCTCCATCTTAACAATTTGAACCTTGACAACAACCTCCTCTCGGGCGAAATCCCATCAAGCATTGGTGCTCTTGCCAAGCTTGAAAACTTGGATCTATCCTTCAATATTCTTAATGGATCGATTGGAAGCATAGGAAATCTAACGAATTTATATTACCTAGATCTTTCCAACAACCAGATCACGGGTTCCATTGGAAGCATAGGAAATCTAACAAGTTTACAATTCTTGGATCTTTCAAACAATCAAATAAATGGTTCCATCCCTTGGACATTCTCGAAATTGATCTCTGTTAGAACACTATCACTTAAGTCCAATCAGCTTAATGGAAGGTTACCGCCAGAATTAGGATATCTTGTTCTTCTCTCACATATGGATCTAAGTAGAAATCAATTTTCAGGAAGTATTCCACCTCAGATTGGACATTGTCACTCTTTATCGTCGTTACTCCTATCAGACAACTTATTGACATGACAGATACCACAAGAATTTGGGTATCATGCCAACCTAAATGAGCTTGATTTGAGTAAAAACCATTTAAGCAGTGCCATCCCAGCGACTTTTTCTGTTTCTTACCAACTATGGAAGCTGAATTTATCATATAATAATTTGGATGGCAGAGTTCCATTTATCGCTGCCACCTTGATCGTACTTGACCATAATACATGCTTATGTGGTGATTTGTATGGCTTAACTCCATGTGAAACACCGAAGCTCGACATGGAACACCAAAAAGGAATAGTCCAAGTATGGTACTTCTTGCTCTTTTTGCACCCTTTTCATTTGCTTGCCTCTCAATTGTAAGCATCACGATCGTCTGTCGGGGAAGAAAGGATGTAAAAGGTACAAGCAAATGCAAGTCTGGAGATCTACTTTCCATATGGAATTTTGATGGAAAGATTGCATTCGAAGACACCATCAGTGCAACAAAATTTTTTGATGAGAAATATTGCAATGGCATTCGAGGATACAGATCTATCTTCAGAGTTCATCTTGAAGATGGGATTATCTTTGCCGTCAAGCTCCTTCAGTCGGTGGAAGAATACAACGACGAGGGAACATTTCATGCCGAGATTGAAGTGTTGACAAAACTCAGGCACCGATGCATCGTCAAGCTATATGGCTGATGACCCACAAGTGTAGGGGATCTATCGTAGTCCTTTCAATAAGTAAAAGTGTTGAACCCAACGAGGAGCAGAAGGAAATGACAAGAGGTTTTCAGTAAGGTATTCTCTGCAAGCACTGAAATTATCGGTAACAGATAGTTTTGTGATCATAAGGTAATTCTTAACGGGTAACAAGTAACAAGAGTAAATAAGGTGCAGCAAAGTGGCCCAATCCTTTTTGTAGCAAAGGACAAGCCTGGACAAATTCTTATATACAGAAAAGCGCTCCCGAGGACACATGGGAATTATTGTCAAGCTATTTTTCATCACGCTCATATGATTCGTGTTCGTTACTTTGATAATTTGATATGTGGGTGGACCGGTGCTTGGGTACTGCCCTTTCTTGGACAAGAATCCCACTTATGATTAACCCCCATTTGAAGCATCCGCAACTACAAAAGAAGTATTAAGGTAAACCTAACCATACCATGAAACATATGGATCCAAATCAGCCCCTTACGAAGCAACGCATAAACTAGGGTTTACGCTTCTGTCACTCTAGCAACCCATCATCTACTTATTACTTCCCAATGCCTTCCTCTAGGCCCAAATAATGGTGAAGTGTCATGTAGTCGACGTTCACATAACACCACAAGAGGAGAGACAACATACATCTCATCAAAATATCGAACAAATACCAAATTCACATGACTACTTATAGCAAGACTTCTCCCATGTCCTCAGGAACAAATGTAACTACTCACAAATCATATTCATGTTCAAAATCAGAGGGGTATTAATATGCATATAAGATCTGAACATATGATCTTCCACTGAATAAACCAACTAGCATCAACTACAAGGAGTAATCAACACTACTAGTGACCCACAGGTACCAATCTGAGGTTTTGGGACAAAGATTGGATACAAGAGATGAACTAGGCTTTGAGAGGAGATGGTGCTGGTGAAGATATTGATGGAGATTGACCCCCTCCCAATGAGGGGATCGATGGTGATGACGATGATTTCCCCCTCCCGGAGGGATGTTTTCCCGGCAGAACAGCTCCGCTGAAGCCCTAGATTGGTTCCGCCAAGGTTCCGCCTTGTGGCGGCGGTGTTTCGTTCCGAAAGCTTGCTTATGATTTTTTTTCAGGGTAAAAGACTTCATATAGCAGAAGATGGTCACCGGAGGGATGCCAGGGTACCCACAAGGCAGGGGGCACGCCCAGTGGGTAGGGCGCGCCCCCCACCCTCATGGCCAGGGTGTGGGCCCCCTCCGGTACTTTCTTCGCCCAATATTTTTTATTAATTCCAAAAATAACTTTCGTGGAGTTTCAGGACTTTTGGAGTTGTGCAGAATATGTCTCTAATATTTGCTTCTTTTCCAGTCCAGAATCCCAGCTGCCGGCATTCTCCCTCTTCATCTAAACCTTGTAAAATTAGAGAGAATAGGCATAAGTATTTTGACATAACGTGAAATAACAGCCCATAATGAAATAAATATCGATATAAAAGCATGATGCAAAATGGACGTATCAATGGCTTCTGTTCCCACTCTTAGTACAAATTCCTCGTGTATGAGCTTATCGAGAGGGGAAGCTTATCATCCACTATGCACGAGCAAGAGCTAGCGAAGGTGCTGGATTGGCCCAAGAGAGTTTCTGTTGTGGTGAACGTAGCACAAGCTCTCTCCTACTTGCACCATGATTGTGGCGATCCAATCATGCACCGCGACATAAAAAGCAGCAACACTCTTCTGGACCTCGATTATAAGGCTTATGTTTCAGACTTTGGCATGGCGAGGAAACTGAAGCATGGTTACTCAAGCTGGAGCTCTATTTTTGCAGGCACATGTGGCTACATAGCCCCTGGTACTTACATGGCCTTAATCCAGTTTTTTCTTTTTTTATGAAATGTGATTCGGGAAGAGAGAAGAAGTATAATTTCTGATCTGATATAGAGCTGATTTTGTTTCTTGTTACAGAGCTGTCATCTACCATGGTGTTGACTGAGAAGTGCGACGTGTACAACTTCGGCGTGGTTGCGCTGGAAGTTTTGATGGGAAAGCACCCAGGTGATCTGCTCCTTCCATTCTTTTGCCGAACAGAGCAGCCGGGGAAGTTCAATGATATTCTGGATCGATGTGTCGCAGCACCGTCAACTATTGACGAGGAGAAGGATGTCATTTTGGTTACCTTGGTGGCCTTTTCTTGCCTGCAAGTCAATCCCAAAGCCCGGCCAACAATGCAACATGTATATCAGGCACTGACAAATAGAAATTGCCCAGCGTTCATTCCCAGGCCCCTTCATGAAATCAGGCTACAAGATTTGCATGATTATTGTGGTGCCATAAAGAATATTTGAATTGATATAGGTAGCCTACAGTGTCAGCAATTATATATTTGGCATGTGTTTGTTTGAGATAACGTTCCTATCCTGTCATGTTGAACTTTGAAGTGTCATGCATGCATGCGCCTCCCCAAGAAGGCTGTTGTGTGAGTGTTTTTTTTGCTTAGGCACCTTTCGTAATCTTTACACCCGCCCCTCTATATTGCAAAAACAGAGCTCCTGCTGTTTCCCGTAAAAAAAAGTGTCATGTAACAATTAGATTGTTGATAAATGATGCCGCATTTTGAACTTGTTGATATTTGCCCAAGTACCGGTTTACTCTAGTTTGTTTGACAGACATTTGGCGGGAATGTTTGTATGGTAGTTATGTGATTAAGTTCTTTTTTAGAGGATGGTTAACTGTTTTTTGTTGTTGAGTTTATGCAATCAGTCATCTTTTTCGTTTATTTTGGCACTGCGTTTATCTTTGCCCAAAGACATCTCGGAGAAAGACATCTAGGAGACTTGATCATATTGCGTTCATTTGCCATTGTTTTCATTGCTTTTTTGGTCATTTGCCATTTGAACTAGTTGAATCATTTCAAAATTCTGAGCCAAATAATGATACCCAAAATGAAGATCTTTCCCCTCGCCAACTTGCAATCTTTTTTTTTACAATGTCTACATGGCTCAACAGAACCAACCAGCCTGACATTTGTTAGTCCAGCCCGACAGCAGCGAGCAGAGGAGGCGACCACGATTCAGATAGATATTCTACTTACCAGTTTCACTAGCAACACTAAGAGGAATGATGAAAAGAAAATACAATAAAAGCTGAAGCTTCCCATTTTGGGTGGCCAACTTCTCGATACGCCGATCCAGTGTTGCATTCTCAAACCCTGTTAGCATCAATTTGAGCTGTCATAGCAATAAATTCAGCCGTCGGAGCATCAATAAGTCGCTGCTTTTCCCGCGACATGCTATGAGCAGATGCATTGCTGATAATGGACACATTTATCATCTTCCTAGATGTGCTAGATTGTAGCGTGGCGATATGTTTAGATCTTCCTGTGTTCTCTGTTGGTAGAGTAGTCGTGTGCGTTCTGCGTGGTCAGATTATCCTGGGATCGGCTTAGTAAGAGGGCGACCTCACCACCTTGTATCATTCGGCTGTGGTCTTTCTTTGGCTGTTGCTTTATATATAAAGCGGGATGAAAGCCTATTTCGAGTAGGATGGTCATTGCCAGTGACAACAACCTATGCAAATAAGCAAGATGCCTAATTACTGAACCAATGGAATTACAAGTACTAAAATTTGTGTTTGCAGGCAACAACCCATTGTAACTGAATGATCAACTCACACTCAATACATGCACCCTAAATGGAAATAGTATGCCCAAAGAGAATGGCAACTATCTATATATACAGTAGCTGGATGGCAAAGATGGAGCTGCATAAGCATGTTTGACATCATATTGATATGCATCTGTGCCACTTAGGAAACAACTTTACGACCTATGTGTTTTTTTTGAGACATTGGAGTCCACCAAATTCGCTCAAATATTATTCTCTGAAGGTATGGGAGTTCGCCAAATTCAGGAAAGGTTGTTGCGTTGTGGTCCAGGTACACTTTCTTGATTAATCTTGAGCACATTTTGTGCCACTTGATATGTTTACAGTGATTTGCTGTAGAGCGTTGTGTGGTCCGTTAGCATCTCTCGAAGTAATTATTATGGCTTTCTGTATCGTGGGATCCAAAGGGATAGTTGAAGATTGATTAGGTGTCTTTTCTCCACACTTATCAGAACTTGATTTGATTTATAATTCAATTAAAAATGTAGAAAGAATTACCAGGAACTAAATTCCTTTGTCATCTTGCCTGAACAAATGCAAGTCTACTTCCCTAGCACCGATAGTAGATTTGTCAGACTTCAACAATTTTCAGCATTTTTCAGCATAGATGGTACAATTCTACTCTGAACTCATTTTACCTTGTGTCGACAGTAGCAATTTTTAGCATAGATGGTACAGATCTATAGTTTTGCAAATGAGTTTATTGTGTGGACATGACAGCTATGTGGAAAAGCATGAACAAGCATGCAATTCACATGATTAAAACCTGTGGCTAAAGATTAATACGCATATACGTGTGCATATACAAGGGCCACGCCTAGCATTAACAATTTACTGCTATCTAATCAGGTCTTCAGGCATTGCTCGCTGTCATGCTGATCAGTTTGATTCGTCAGTCAGTAGAGAAGAGGCAGGAAAAGGACAGGATTGATAGAGAAAGTCAGGTTACACACTTCTGACAAAATTTTCCAGGACTGAAAGTAACAGGCCTCTCAGCTGTCTCGCTAATGGAGTTTAGAGAAGCGTGCCTCCCACAAGTCAGAGTTATCCTCGCAAAGAATATGTAAAAGGAAGAAACAGCAGAGATGTATCTATAGAAGACAAATAATAGATTCTCAAAATGTGTAGATGTGCTTCGTAAGGAACAATCATATTGCTTGCAAAAGCAGTAAAAATATACTACAAGTACCTGAACATTGTTGCATTGTGTAATTTTCGTATGTGGTTTTCGCTTGGGAGAAGTGTGTCAGGCCCATTGATTAAACTGTACGTAACATGGAGGCGTCAAAGGATGACTCGTTCCCTCTTTTGAGGAACTCCTGAAAAGCGCATCTAGGTTTTTTGAAAAGCACATTCAGGTGACAAGGCAACCTTCTTTTCTCCACAAATGATTCAGGTTTCATCTTTATCTACAAGTTAGACTCCACACTCCCCTTCCCCTTGGAAAGAACATTATATTCCTTGTGTCTAATCGAGAAACTACTAAGGCATTGAAAATTACAAAACTAAATGTCTATTTCTGTTTGCCATTTGTGGAGACTCGTTCAGGAAAAGTGACCCTGAACTTAGCCCCGTTCTTCTGAAGGAGCACGAAAATGCTCTTCAGTTGACAATAGTGTGTGTCAAGAGACACCATCATGATTCGTGACCAAAAGTTTCAAAATGTTCCCAATTTATAAAATGTTTCAAGAGACACCAATAGGAGGTTTCACTTTTTTATTTTACCCATTTATGTATATTTTAAAATGTTCCAAAAACAATTTTAATTGTTTATAAACTAAGTTTATAAAAGTGATCTTCATTTATTTTTAAAAATGTTATCATGTATGTAGAAAACATTCATCGGGTATTTAAAATCACATTCGGTGTGTATTTACGGAACCTTTAACATGTATTAAAGCATAGCCATCGTGTATTTAAAAGCATTCATGTGCATTTCAATAGTATTCATCTTGTATTAAAAATGTTCATTCTAGATTTAAAATATGGTCGTCATACATTCAAATGATGTTCATTGTGTTTTGAAAATTATACATGCATTTAAATATATTTATAAATAAAAATAAAAATAAAAATAAAAATAAAAAAATCTGGAATATAACTAAACAAAAAAAATATGGAAGGAGAAAGGGAAAAGTGAAAAAAATAAGAAGAAAAATATTTAAAAAATAAAGGAGCGTCCGGGATGGGGACAAAATGTGCAAAGTCTACTTCAGAAACACTTAGCGTAATTGTACAGTGTTTCTCATGTAGTAAAAAATGTGCAACATTATTTGAAAAAATTGGTCGTGTATTGAAAATATTCAAAAATTACTACAAAATTGTTCAAAATTATAAAATAATGTTTATCTTGTATCCGAAAATCATAAAATATCTAACAATGTTTGTCGTGCATTTAAAAATGTTCAATATGTGTAAAAAATGGTAAACATTATTTAAACACATGTTATTGTCTATTCACATATGTTTGAAGTGTATTAAAACAATTTAACATATTTTAAAAAGTGTTCAACATTATTTTAACAATGTTCATCTTGAATTAATGTTGCACATTATTTGGAAAATGTTCTTCGTGTATATAAAAATGGTCAACATGTATATATAAAATTTTAAGAGTGTATTTTAGGTACATATACAATAAGTAAAAATATATTTGTGAAATGAAATAACAAAACTACAACAGAAAAGGTAAAAAATGAAAATAGAAAACATGAAAGGAGAAAAGAAGAAAAAAAGCAAAGGCAAAAACAAATAGAAACATAAAAAATAAAAATAAAACAAGCAGGAAGAAATAAAAACTGAAAATAGTAAATCCATGGGTGCGAACATAGCAACCTACACATAGAACCGGAAAATAGAAAGACACGAAAGAAGGCAACGTAAGTGTTTGGCCCTCGGAGCAACTGAGTAAACAAAAAAACGTGATGCTCCCTCAGCTCCAGAATATATGGTGCGGAAACGCTCCTTCGCGAGCGAGCGTTCCAACGAGCGATCTCGTATCCTCACGCTATCGGAAGCCAAAGAACAGATGGGCCCACCAACGTTAATGCATCAGCCCACATGCGCGTGTACATTGCTCGACCTTCCCTATTCTCTCTCTCACCCGTGAACTCTTAATCTTCGCCCCCCCTGATTTCAATGGGTGGGGCCTCGATTTACCTTAAATGACATTCCAGACTTGCTAAAAAAAGCAAAGTGCAGCCTGTCGGAAATCGCGCGTTCCAGCGCGCGCGCGCGAGATAGCAGCGCTCTATATGGTGTGTCTATTTTCATGAAAGTCAACATATGTGTCTTCCAAGATTATAAAATAAAGAGTTAAATGCACTAGAAGACCTAAAAGTTTTGTTGGGGTGTCACTTTAGTCCTAATTCTTCCAAAATACATCTTTAGGTTCTAATTCTTTTGTAAGTGGTTCACCCGAGGCTGCTGTGGTTGCTCTTTTTTTACAGAAAGCCCCTTGTAGACCCCACCTCTTGACATTTCCCAACCCCCCCCCTCTCTCTCTCTCTCTCTCTCTCTCTCTCCTCCACAAGCTCCCATCACCCAACCTCAAATTAGAGCAAGCGGTTTGAGAAACTTAATGAAACAATGCAAATCGAACTAAATCAATGCCTACAGCTAGTGATTGCAAAAAATTAGGTTTTTTTGTTGTAGTGTCTGTCATCTGCTAGTGACCCTAAGTCAACGTGGCATGGGTCAACACGCAACCGAGCAGGTCAGTGAGAGGTCGTACAAAAAACGACCTCGGGTGAACCACTTACTACAGAATTAGGACCTAAACGTCCATTTTGAAAGAAGTAGGACTAAGGTGATACTGCCCAGAAACTTTTAGGACCTCTAGTGTATTTCTCTCGCCTGGCGATTGGGCCTTCTGTTGACGTGGCGTGGGTTAATGCGCCACGCGGGCAATTCAGCAAGCGCTCGTGAAAAAAGGATCTGGGGTGAACCACTTACTAAAGAATTAGGACCTAAAGATGCATTTTGGAAGAATTAGGACTAAAGTGACACCCCGACGAAACTTTCAGGACCTCCAGTGCATTTAACTCTAAAATAAATATCAGCATCTATACAATATTAAAAAGCATGAAAAAATCATGATGGCTATAATATAAAAATACTTTTCATGTTGGAAGGAAGGCACTCATTATATAGAAAAAATAAAGTTACTTTAACATTATTCTCTAAAATAAACTTGAGACCCCACCCAAACAGTCACACAGAAGCAGGAACAAGAGAAAAAGAAGATCGACATTGTTTGGACATAGGAGGAGCTCTCACCAAAAACACAAATTTAGGGTCTGTAAAAATGTTTACTGTCCATGTACTGTTTTGGCCCGATTTGTCTTTTTTACTAAGAGTTGCTCAGATGTCCAAATGACTTGAAATTTGTAGCGGGCCTCACGCATCAAATTGTCTACCGCACAATTTCTTTTTGGAATTTTTGAATTTGTTTTTAGTTTTTTACGATTTTTTTCTAACCGAGTGCAGATGAGCCTGGACACCGAAACGCCCTACTCGTTGAGTAAGAGCATCTATAACCGGACTCCCTGTATGCGGCCCAAACGTCCGGATGAAAAAACGCCACCTCATCGGCCTCCCCATAGCCGGCACAAACGCCAGGATCGGCCGACACTCCCATATCTGACCCAAATCTACGGCGGATATGGGGATGCCCGGATGCACCCGCTACATCGGATTAAGCACTAGGGCCCGCGCCATTCACTCATATCCACCTCGGCTCACCTTCCCCGATCAGCCATCTCCTCTTCTCCGCCCGCCCTCCTCTGCATAGCCGCCACTGGACTTCCGTCGCTATCGGTGCTCCGTCGCCATCCCCAACTCAGGGCTTCGCCACCGGATGCCCCAACGCACACCGCCGCCATCCAGGCTGCCACCAGACAAGATTGCCTCCAGCAGACACCGCCCCGGTACGTCAAACGCCCATATTTTCACCCCGCGCTTTACGTGTTCGATGAAATGCTCGAGCCGGATTTTTATTTTTTCGGTCATTACTTCTGGGTCACCAATGTCTCAAGGAGCACGAAAATTCTCTTCTGTAGACAGCAGTGTCTGTCAAGAAACCATCATGATTCGTGACCAAAAGTTTCAAAATGTTTATATACAAAATGTTCTCAATTTATCAAAATGTTTCGAGAGACACCAACAGGAGGTTTCACTTTTTTTTACCCATTTATGTATATTTCGAAATGTTATGGTTATTTGATCCGTGTGGACTTCAAAAAAATGAGAAAGGTCGGACGTATGCGGTTACGGTTTCATGGCGGTCTCCGGCATCCATAACCGCGGATTGGTCCCCCTGTCTACGGACAGATGTGGTCGCCATTGAAGATGGCCTTTTTTTGAAAAGGAGGATAGACCCCCGGCCTCTACATCTGGACGATGCATGCGGTCATTTTATTATTCACAAAGGCCATACAAAGTAATACATCAGTCAACCTGAAGCCACCATATAGGCAACACCTGTTGCTACTCCTATCTCATTGATGAAGGTGTGCCGAATATCCGGGCCTAATACCAAACGGACATCGCACCAAACCCTAACATCTAAAGCCGGATGCCCCAGCCCAGCCACACACCGGGACTGTGTCCCATACCGGACCGATGCACTCTCAGAGGCTGCCGCCGCCATCTTCCACCGGTCCATCTCCAGAGCAGAAACTGACCCATCGACCTAGCCTGGCCTGCCGTCGACGCCACCATGATGCCAAACAACTCCATCATCCTGCATATATTCGTCCACACGCACCCGTCGCCGAACCTCCATAGCACCATGCCACCGGGATCCGCCGTCGGCCTTGGGTTGAATGAGACACCTCAGGGGGGACGGCATCAAAGGTACCATCATCGTCCGATTCGGTAGATTCAGATCTAAGGTTTCCCCCGAAGCATCACGAGTGGGGTGCCACGATCTACAAAAACTATGCTCGAGAAGGGAACGGCATCATAGACACCGCCTTTGTCCGCCATGACCGAAGTCAGCGCGACTTTCACCAGAAGTCGTGTCCCCCAACCTCGCAGCTGGCTAGAACCGAACGGAGCCTCGCAGTGGAGACGAGGGCCGCCGTCGGCACGCCGGAAGGGAGCCTCCAGCTGCCCTACATCGGTCCTCCTCGCGCCACCGGCCGGCCAAGGCCGTACCTAGACGGATCTGGATCAGGGCGCTAGATCCGCAGCCATCGTAGCCACCCATGCGCCCGCGGCCGCCACACCGCCGGCCATGTAGGTTCCCATCGTCGCCGCGCAGCTGGGGCGCCGCCCTGACTGCCGCCCCCGGCCTCCCCGTGTGAGACGCCGCGTCCGCCTCACGGGATCTGCCGTGGAGACCACCCGCCCTGGATCTGCTGCAGGGCCCGCTGCCACCGCGGCCCTTGCCCGCGGCAGCGGTGGCTGGAGATGGAGGAGTAGGGAGGGGCTGGCGGCGCGGGATCGGGGGCTCCTGGCACCGTCCGAGGGGAGGCGGCGCGAAGGGGAGGGGGAGGGGAGCTTCACGAGGGGAGGTGGGGAAGATGGCCATGTTTGCGATAATGCTATATATATATATATATGTACCACATAATAGTTCAAACTGTTTTATTCTGCGCCGTTTCTCGTAATTTTCTATTCACATTGGCCAGTGAAGATCTTGGACCTGAAGCTCCCACACTCTAGACATGGCTGCTGCTGCTGGAATTGTTTGCTCACAGAACTATGAATGTAGTGGCCAAACATGGAATGAAGAATATTTGCTTTGGGCAAACACGCGCGGCTGATAACTGAAGTTTGTTTCCATCCTTTCTATGTGTGTGCAATGCTCTGAGCTTATGGTTTCTGAAAATATATCATGTTTGATTGCTATACTGGTTCTCTCTTTTCTTTTCCTTTCCTTTTTGAGGAGAACGCTTTTTGTATGGAGTAGTAGTAGGGTAGTTTCTATGTCGTAATACATAGCTTTTGTGTTGCATGGTGTAGTACGGATTTGTAGTGTCATATTTGAGATATATGGGTGCAGCGGACGAAAAATGAGGGATGACCGGACCCTGTCCGGGGACATATATGAGGGGTCACCTTTGGGGGTATGCGGCTGTAGATATTCTAAGACATATAATGCCATCCGCACGGTTGCAAGCTTTGATAAATATCTAGAGCCTTCAAAGCATCTGGTACCCATTTTAAGAAGAAAAAAATTCCGTCGCCTGCTCAACACGGATTAAATAATCTGCATCTTTAGGTCTACTAGGAATCAAATGTGGCATCTCGAACATCAGCCGTTGCTTAGGGATATACAGATATTTCTAGGATGTTATCCATGACTTGTTAGGCCTTGTTCCTGCATGCGCAGTGGCACCCCATTTACGACTCAAGATTGGTGGCCATCATTTCCAGGGCCGGCCGGCAAAATGCGGGGCCCTGTGCAAAACTAAAAAATGAGGCCGTATCGCACTAGAAACATAAACTATCGAGCAATTACAATATGTGGTATATTATCTGACATAAAAATTATGTAGTACTGAAACACGAGATACAAAAGATGAATAAAATAAAGTTAAAGTGATACGGCAACAGATATCAATTGGAAATTATCTGTCAATGTTTGGCAATTAAACGGACCGTCTTACTCACCTAGTCTTGTGTCCTATCCGGTTGAACTGCTATCCTGTGATATTTAATCGAGGAGGCAATCATGCAAGAATCTATCACTCTAATGATCCCTGCGAAAAGTTAATTAGAAAATAGAAAAAAAATTGCGACTAGAAAATAGAAATTTAAGATGATAGCAGTAGAGTTAGGAGTAGAAGCCAGCAGTATTCCTCTCTAATACTCTGAGAACCTGAGAACATGGATGCGAAGTTGTGAACCAATGAGGATATTACAATATTTGCAATGACAAAACTAGCGTACTACGTCTCCACATCCTGCTTGTGACTGTACCTTTCACCGTGTCGTCCATCGCAGGCACCGGCCCAACTCCATGCGCGGCCCAACGCCTACCTTCAGGAATAATATGTACACAGACATGTAAATTTTTTGGGGCCCCTAAAATTTCTGGGCCCTGTGCGGGCCGCACAATTTGCACCACTATGGGCCCGGCCCTGATCATTTCTTCTTGGAAACTAGAAAGCTGGTCAATGATACGCGTTCTTTCTGGCCGGCTGCACGATCGACGAACAGTCAACAAAGTCATCGACTATATGTATGTATGTAACGTAGTGTTAGTGTGCCGGCCGATTGTCAAGTCTCGGTCCAAGGAATGAAAGCAAGACCACACACTCGCGCACCGTGCTTTCATTCAGCTTTCCTCTGAGGCCCAAAGACTGGGAGTCAGCTGCATCATGCTAATGCTAATTTCGTCTCCTGCTAACCTTTATTTTGTTTATGATAATTAGAGCTGCCATCATCTAGCTTCCTCATGCATGACAGCACCGTTCGCCTTGTCCTGCGACCTCACTGCACTCAGTCGGCTCCAGGGGAGGTGGAGGTAGCACTGCGATTACGCGGCTTCGTCCAATCCATTCAAGCCTCACAATCACTTTCTTTTGAACTATCATCGGCATCAACGGACTATATGTAATGTGTGTGCGCTTTGGAGCTTCACAATCTGGCCGAGCATCCTGGGCGACACGGCAAGCCTTGCAATCACTTTCTTTAGAACTACTATCAACTACATCAGCGGACTATATGTAATGTGTGTGCTTCGGAGCTTCACTTATCAACTAGATCAGCACAACATGAGCCTTCTCCTTGCCTTGGAGCTGCTGCTGCTCCTGCTTGCCTTGCCACGCCTTTCTTGTAGGAGTACCTCAAATTCAACGCATCCGTCGCTAGATCGGCAAGCAGATGCACTTCTCCGATGGAAAGCTGGCCTATACATAAGAGAAATCTATCATTTGGACTCATGGACAAAGGGAACCAGCCCCTGTGACTACTGGACCGGTGTTACCTGCAGCAACGCCGTGCTGCCTCGTGGCGGTGACCGGGGTGATGCCGCCTTAGTTGTGTCCAACCTTTCGCTTGTGGAGTTTGGCCTTGAAGGCAGGTTGGATAGGCTCCACTTTGAAGACCTGCCCCATCTTGTCCATCTGGACTTCTTTTACAACAATCTCAGAGGCCCAATCCCATCAAGCATGGGCACTCTCGCTAAACTCCAATACCTGGATCTCTCTGGCAACTATCTTCATGGATTCATCCCAACATCCCTAGGTAATCGTACTAAACTAACCTCCATCGATCTCTCTTACTACAATTTTTTCTACCATGCCTAGCAGGAACACTAGGGAATTTGATGAGCCTCTCCATTTTGCAGACTTACCCCATCTTGTGCATCTGGACCTCAGTTACAACAATCTCTCGGGCCCAATCCCGTCAAGCATTGGTGCTCTTGCCAAGCTCGAATACTTGGATCTGTCCAGCAATTACCTGAACGGATGTATCCCAACACCCCTAGGTGATTGTACTACACTAACTTCCATAGATCTCTATTACTACTACTCCCTCCATCTCATAATAGATAACCATATTGCATCGAATGTACTCACATATTGAATGTGATAACGTCTTATATTATGGGACAGAGGGAGTATTTGTTTCTATCATGCCTAGTACAGTAGGAAGACTAGGGAATTTGATGAGTCTCTCCACTTTGCAGATTTGCCTCATCTTAACATGTTGTTCCTTGATAACAACCTCCTCTCGGGCGGAATCCCATCAAGCATTGGTGCTCTTGCCGAGCTCACTCACTTGGATCTATCCTTCAATGAGCTTAACGGATCAATCCCAACATCCCTAGGTAATTGTACTAAACTAACCTCCATCAATCTCTTTTACTACAACTTGTTTCTACAATGCCTAATACAGTAGGACTACGAAATTTGATGAGCCTCTCCACTTTGCAGATTTGCCCCATCTTGTCTATTTGAACCTTGATAACAACCTCCTGTCGGGCGGAATCCCATCAAGCATTGGTTCTCTTGCCAAACTCAAAATGTTGAATCTATCCTTCAATATTCTTAATGGATTCATTCCGCCGTCCATATGTAATTGTTCAAAACTAACCTATTTTGATAACTCTCGTAATTTTATATCCAAAAAAGGATCCATGGGAAGCATAGGAAATCTAACGAGTTTATATCACCTAGATCTTTCAAACAACTGGATCACGGCTTCCATTGGAAGCATAGGAAATCTAACGAGTTTATATCACCTAGATCTTTCAAACAACCGGATCACGGGTTCCGTTGGAAGCATAGGAAATCTAACAAGTTTAGAATTCTTGGATCTTTCGAACAATCAAATAAATGGTTCCATCCTTTGACATTCTCGAAATTGATATCTCTTACAACACTATCACTTAAGTCCAATCAGCTTAATGGAATGTTACCGCCAGAGTTAGGATCTCTTGTTCTTCTCTCACATATGGATCTAAGTAGAAATCAATTTTCAGGAAGTATTCCACCTCAGATTGGACATTGTTACTCTTTATCATCGTTACTCCTGTCAGACAACTTATTGACAGGACAGATACCACGACAACTTGGGTATCTTGACAACCTACATGAGCTTGATTTGAGTAAAAACAATTTAAGCAGTGCCATCCCAACGACTTTTTCTGTTTATTACCAACTGTGGAAGCTGAATTTATCATATAATAATTTGGATGGCAGAGTTCCATTTATCGCTGCCACCTTGATCTCACTTGACCATAATACAAACTTATCTGGTGATTCGTATGGCTTAACTCCATGTGACACACCAAAGCAAGACATGGAACACCAAAAAAGGAAACATCCAAGTATGGTACTTCTTGCTCTTTTTGCACCCTTTTCATTTGCTTGCCTCTCAATTGTAAGCATCACGATCATCCGTCAGAGAAGAAAGGATGTAAAAAGTACAAGCAAAAGCAAGTCTGGAGATATATTTTCCATATGGAATTTTGATGGAAAGATCGCGTTCGAAGACATCATCAGCGCAACAGAAAATTTTGATGACAAATATTGCATTGGTGTTGGAGGATACGGATCTGTCTTCAGAGTTCATCTTGAAGACGGGATTATCTTTGCCGTCAAGCTCCTTCAGTCAGTGAAAGAATACAACAACGAGGGAACATTTCATGCCGAGATTGAAGTGTTGACAAAAATCAGGCACCGATGCATCGTCAAGCTTTATGGCTTCTGTTCCCACTCCCAGTACAAATTCCTCGTGTATGAGCTTATCGAGAGGGGAAGCTTATCATCCACTATGCACGAGCAAGAGCTAGCAAAGGAGCTGGATTGGCCCAAGAGAGTTTCTGTTGTGGTGGACGTAGCTCAAGCTCTCTCCTGCTTGCACCATGATTGCGGCGATCCAATCGTGCACCGCGACATAAAAAGCAGCAACATTCTTCTGGACCTTGATTATAAGGCTTATGTTTTAGACTTTGGCATGGCAAGGAAATTGAAGCATGGTTACTCAAGATGGAGCACTATTTTTGCAGGCACATGTGGCTACATAGCCCCCGGTACTTACATGGGATTAATCCAGTTTTTTTTTTTGTGAAATGTGATTCGGAAAGAGAGAAGAAGTATAATTTCTGATCTGATATAGAGCTGATTTTGTTTCTTGTTACTGAGTTGTCATCTACCATGGTGTTGACTGAGAAGTGCGACGTGTATAGCTTCGGCGTGGTTGCGCTGGAAGTTTTGATGGGAAAGCACCCAGGTGATCTGCTCCTTCCGTTCTTTTGCCGAACAAAGGTGCCAGGGAAGGTCAAGGATATCCTGGATCAACGTATCGCAGCACCGTCAACCATTGACGAGGAGAAGGATGCCATTTTGGTTACCTTGGTGGCCTTTGCTTGCCTGCAAGTCAATCCCAAAGCCCGGCCAACAATGCAGCAGGTATATCAGGCACTGACAAATAGAAATCGCCCAACATTCATTCCCAGGCCCCTTCATGAAATCAGGCTACAAGATTTGCATGATTATTGTGGTGCCATAAAGAATATATGAATTGATATAGTTAGTCTACAGTGTCAGCAATTATATATTTGGCATGTGTTTGGCATATTTGGTAATTATATGTTTGAACTTTGAAGTGCCATGTATGCGCCTCCCCAAGAAGGCTGTTGTGTGAGTGCCGTTTTTGCTTAGGCACCTTTTGTAATCTGTACATCCCCCCTCTCTATATTGCAAAAACAGAGCTCCTGTTGTTTCCCGTAAAAAAATGTCATGTAACCATTAAATTGCTGATAAATGATGCCGCATGTTGATTTTACAATGAACTTGTTGATCATTGCCCAAGTACCGGTTTACTCTAGTTTGTTTGACTGGCATTTGGCGGGAATGTTTGGATGGTAGTTCTGTGATTAAGTGATTTTTTAGAGGATGGTTAACTGTTTTTTGTTGTTGAGTTTATGCAATCAGTCATTTTTTTTTATTTTGGCACTGCGTTTATCTTTGCCCAAAGACATCCAGCAGACTTGATCATATCGGGTTCATGCATAGATCACATGTCCTGATTTAGTTCGTCGTAAATCACATGCCCTTGTTTTCTTTGCCTTTTTAGTCATTTGCCATTTGTACTAGTTGAGTCATTGCAAAATTCTGAGCCAAATAATGCTACCCAAGATGAAGATCTTTCCCCTTGGCAAACTTGCAATCTTTTTTTTACAAAGTCTACATAGCTCAACAGAACCAAACAGCCTGACATATGTTAGTCCAGTCCGACAGCAGCGAGCAGAGGAGGTGACCACGATTCAGACAGAGATTCTACTTCACTAGTTTCACTAGCAACACTAAGAAGAATGATGAAAAGAAAATACGTTAAAAGTTGAAGCTTCGCATTTTGGGCGGCCAACTTCTCGATACGCCGATCAAGTGCTGCTGCATTCTCAAACCCTGATAGCATCAATATGAGCTGTCATGGCAATAAATTCAGCCCACGGAGCATCAATACGTCGCTGCATTTCCCGCGACACGCTACAAGCAGCTGCATTGTTGACGATGGACACATTTATCATCTGAATTTGCACGACCATGTCCAAGCACCTGACTAACCACATGAAGAAACGCCTTGACCTTTCCAATCATACTCAATTCAGCAACTTGCATGAACCAGACATTAGGAAAACCATATGACATACTACTTGACTCTGAACATTAAACAACAGTGGAACAACCTTCTTGTCCTTCACATTCGTTGGGCATTTCCCCAAAAAATTGGTTGGGTTCAGAGATGTGCAAGACTGAGAGCAACCTTTGGTATCCACATTCTAGACATTCAGTCGGAGGGAGGCTCATCATTCCTTGGTGCACGCCAGCCGGGGCTTCTCTATGACATGCCAATAGGAATGAGGGCCATTGCCAGTGGCGACATGCCTAACTACTGAACTAATGAACTACAAGTATTAAAATTAGTATTTTAAGGCAACATCCCGTTGTAATTGAATGGTCAACTCACACTCAATACATGTACTCTAAATGGAAATAGTATGCCCAAAGAGAATGGCAACTATCTATATATTACATGGCCGCATAGCAAAGATGGAGCTGCATAGGCCAGTTAGGAAGCAATTTTACGACCTGTCTTGTTTATTTTGAGACATTGGAGTCCACCAAATTCAGTCAAGTCTTACCCTGGAAAGCAACGTTCGGTTGTAGTCAAAGTCCACTTTCTTCATTAGTCATGACCACATTCCATGCCACTGGATATGTTTATAGTGCCGTCCCCTGTTTAACAACCTTCAGCTGCAAGCCAAGGAAGAAGCTCTGCGTTTGCTCATTCCCTCTGGTCTGAAATTGTGGGCGATGGCAGATGCGCAGAATCATGTGCCTGGTTATGCTTGCCTTATATTTAGGCTCTGTTCTCATCGTGGTTATGTTATGTATTATGGACATGGGCTTGGTCCATCTTTCTTCTCTATAAAGTTTACATGCAGTTCTCCTGCATGGTCTGAAAATAAAATTATGTGAGTAGTTTTTCTTTGTGCACTGGTTTGGAGTGGAGATATGTGTGTATGTTTGTTCTACCGCCCTAGATCATGTGGATTCTTGTAAGCTATAAGTCTATAACTCTTGCCTTCTATAAAACTATGGTACGCATTTTGCGTATTTTTGAAAAAGGAGAAAACTTCTCTCAAGATTTTGATATATTCTTCTACGCTCCCGTTACTGTCGGAGCTGAGAAATTCGAAATGCGTGTAAGAAATATAGGGAAGTTTGTAAGTATAACGGAACAATCATTGCTAGCACACACCCAGGTTCTGTTTTCCACTGTTATGGCCTTGTGTACCGTGGTATCGAAAGGGCTTGGTTGGAAAGTAGTTTTCCGTTGTTCCTTTTTCCACACTTACGAGATCTTGGTTTGATTTGTAGTTCAAACAACAAGTGTGAACCAATTCAAAGTCAGGCTTCATTTTTAACTAATCCCCAATGTAGTGCAATTTTCAGCATAGATGGTACAGCAGTTCTGCAAATGAATTCAGCATGAGGACAAGACATTTGTGTTCAAAAGCATGAACAAGCATGCATCTCACATGATTAAAACATGTGGTTAAGGATTAATAAGCATCATATACGGAGGCTCACACTTAGCATTACTAAATGTACTGCTATCTAATCAGACATTCAGCCATTGCCCGTTGTCTTGCTGATCAGTTTGACTCGTCAGTCAGTAGAGCAGAGGCAAGAAAGGGGCCGGAGCATGCACCAGGATCAACAGGGAAAAGTCAGGTCTCTCAGCTGTCTTGCTGATGGTATTTAGAGCAACATGTCACTCAAATCATAAACAGCAGGCTTGTTCTCACAAAGAGAATGTATAAAGAGAAAAAAAGGGAAAGTCAGAGTCATATCTAGAGAAGCCAAACAAACTAGGTCCATTCGATTTTCAAATGGGTATATGTGCTTCGTAAGGAACAAGGGGAGTGCTTCCGTACAACCCCCCCCCCCCCCCCCCCCCCCCCCAAACATATATTGGGTAGGATGGTCATTTCACATTACGTATAGGAATACCCACCCGACGCCGTACGTCCGCGTGCGTCGTCGTACATCCGCCCTTGTATTGAGCACCCGTCATTGTACGCCCGCCCGCGTAAGCCGCAGCCGTCACCGTACGTCGCCGTCTTACGCCCGCACGTCTCGTCGTTGGCGTTGATAGTTGTGAAAAAAAATGTCACAGGAGCCGGCGACGCCCACCATCGTAACCCTAAACCCTAATCACATCCACGTAGTCGCCGTCTCCATGTCGCCCGGGTCACCGCCCAAACAGCCCGTCGCACGTGCCCCGCCGCTGTTGCTGCTGCCGCCGCGTTCCTTTGCGTCGCCCGAATGGCAGGCCGCCCGTGATCTTCGTCGCCGCCTTCCTCCCGGACTCCGTCTGCCTCGACCGGCCATCATCCTGACGCAGTCGACGCCTGCCTCGGCCGGCCAGCAACGTCACGCCGTCAGCGCGTTCGTCGTCGAACAAAATGGATCCATCTGACATCCTCGCCGTTATGCAAGAGGTTGGTTTTACTGTAACCTACGTGCGACGTCGTTGATATTACATGGTGTTTGATTGATCTTAGAATTTTCTTATACATGTATAGATAGAGGAGGAGGGCGATTATGATGGCGATGATTACGGCGACGACAATGGATCCTCATCACTAAATAGGGACGAACCTGTTGAGGAGAACTACATGAGTTTGGATGAATCTTATAGTGGCAATGTAAGTGTGATCAATGTTGATAAAAGCATAAACGATCAACCGCACGGACACTTACATGTTTTTTTTGGCATCATGCAGCGACATGACGATAATGATGATGATATGGATATAGATGATTCATTTGCTGAAAGCGCACTCCGGGTATGTTTTAAAAACATTTAGGAGAAGAAATGACATAATAACCGCATGAGCGCTTACATGTATTTTTTAAAAATGTGCGCAGATGGACGCAGATGGGGACTTTGTGAGAAATATTGTGGATGGTGAAAGTGACAAATCGCACGTTGATGCATCTCGTGAAGACAGCTCCAGCAAAGTAAGTTTTGAAACTTACATACATTATATATGAAAATAATAACTGACTGACATACATGGTTTTATGCCTTAATTTACAGGGAGATGTAGATGGTCCTAGCGGGATGGATGGGAATGGTGTTGATGATCTGTTTAATTTTGACATCGGGTTTGATGAATATCAGCAAGAATCATTGGACATGCATTGGAAGGTCATGAGGAAGACGTTCAGGTCACTAGGAAAGGCTTACATTTTCTATAACCTGCATGCTAAGGAACGTGGTTTCAGCGTTAGAAAGGACTTGCTGAAATTTTCAAAAGGTCTCCTGAGGGAGCTATGCGCTTGAGGAAGTATGTGTGTTCGAGAGATGGGAAGAGACATGCCAAATTTTGTACAATGGAAGGTAGGACACGCAAGCTCAGAGCGGAGACTCGATGCTTCTGCGACGCACATATCACTTTGAAGCTTGATAAAGAGTGTGATGTTTGGTATGTCAGCAGTTTCAGTGATGATCACAGTCACGTTCTAGCTGGACCGGATGAAGTGCCATTTCTTTGGTCTCATAATCAGATAAAAGAATTTCAGAAAGCTAGGATCTTAACTATGGCAGGTGCTGAAATCAGGAAACATATGATTTATGATAATTTTTTCAGTAGGTACGGGTCATATGCGAAGACTGGTTTTGGGAGGAAGAAGCTTTATAACATGTGTTATAGAGAGAAAATAAAGTTGCTTGCACAAGGTCATGCAGACACTGCCACTGGGATCATGATGACCAGAAAAGACAGGGATCCAGATTTCTTCTTCGAGCACACCGTCGATGATGAAGGAAGGCTGAAAAACCTATTATGGTGTGATTCTCAATCACGGCGAGACTATGTTGACTACGGTGATGTGACCGTCTTCGACAGCACATGCAAGATGAATAGGTATGGCATGCCATTTATACCTTTCGTCGGTCTGAACAACCACCGTTGCACCACGGTATTCGGTTGTGCTATTGTGTCTGACGAGACGGAAGATACATATGTCTGGCTGCTTCAGACGTTTGTGAGGGCTCACTGTCAGAAGAGGCCCAAGTCAGTAATTACTGATGGAGATGTAGCTATGATTAAGGCCATGAGAAAGGTATTTTCGGACGTTTGGCATCGTCTTTGCTCGTGGCACATTGAGAAGAACATGCAGAAACACCTTCACCATAAGTCTGTAAAGGAGTTCAAGTCTCTACTTTATGATGCCACTTCAAAAAAAGTATTTGAGTAGAGATGGGCAGCGTTTACTGCCAAATGGCAGTCGGAGAAAAGAAAGATATGGTTACGTATGATGTACAAGAAGAAAAGGCTTTGGGTTGCATCATATCTGTCTGCTGGGTTTTTCCTAGGTATGCGAAGTAACCAGCGAAATGAGAGTCTGAATTCATGCCTTCACATGCATCTAGACTGGTATGACTATTGTTGACATGATTGTGCATTATGAGAACTGCATAGTTCGTCTTTGTGAGAACGAGGCGCATGACGATTGCACAAACACACAAACAACCCCAGTACCAGTCTTGGACGAGTGTAAAGACCTTGAGAAATCAGCTGCCCATGAGTTCACTGCGGCAAACTTTTATATCTTACAGGAAGGTATGAAGAAAGCACGGGATCTTGAGGTACTTGAGGGACTGAGAGGAGCAGACACTCACAGATTCATACTGACATGGAAGGAAAATAGGGATATCAGATTCACTGTGGACTACAACCCAGGTAACTCCGAACAAACCATGAAGTGCAGTTGCAGAAGTATGGATCGCAAAGGACTTCCTTGCATACATATTCTTCACGTTTTGATTCAGCTACGCTTACATGAGATACCTAGGTGTTTAGTACTGTGGAGGTTGAGCAAAATTGCAAGGGATGGACTTCCCGTGAAGCGCACTAGCGATCTGTTTGCGTGGGGATGGGCAGGTACATGGGAGAGAGCTAGGTACAACGAGTTGACTATCTTATCTGACGAAGCATCTCATAAAGCATGGCATACACCATTTTTGTTCGACAAGTTGAAGGCGGCTCTGAGGGACATAATAGATAATGATTACACTGAGGAGGATGAGCTTGGTGCAGAGCAAAAGTTTGTGAATGACTATGCATTTGAGCCTAATCGAGATCATGTTCTCTGTTCGTGATCCCGCAAAAATTAACACCAAAAGCGCACCAGAACATAATGTTAAAGGCGGCGGTAAGGGTGGTCCTGATGTCACTAATGGGCGACCTAAAGCTTTTGATGAGAAAAGCAAACGTAATTGTGGCTAGTGCGGTCTTCCGGGTCATTGTAAGTCCACATGCCCTCAAAATCCGAAGTACGATATTCGTATGTTCATGTTAATCTTGTTGTTCTCTAAATTTATTTGTTTTTTGTGAATTAACACATATCTTACTGTTTTTGTATGCAGGAACTTTGCTTGATTTCTGGAGTATGCAAGATTACTAGCCCTTTGATTGAAGACAATTTCTTGATGGATTGCTTCTATCTACGAGATCATTTTTAATTTCTAAATGTTAGATTATGTTATACGAGACTTATTTTACTTTGTTGATGTCAGACTATGTGCTACGATACCCACATAACTATTGTTGATGCCAGACTATGTTATGCAACAAGTATTTTTACTCTGTTTATTTGGATGTGTTGATGATGCAATGTATAATGTTGTTGTTCTGCACTGTCGCCGTCGTATAATGTTGCTGGTCTGCACTGTCGCGTCTCTTATTCCGTGGTCGTTTTTAGTTTTTTTAATTAAAAAAAGCCCGACCAATGCGCCGGCCAGTGTGACATTATACAGACCGCACCGGCGGCACGGTCCCACAGGGCAGCATCGAACGGTGGTAGCAAGCGAGTAAACAGAGGAGTCTGACTTTCCATGTGGCGCCGGCTATTTAAGCCGGTCATCACGCCCTCCGTCGGGCGAGGTGGGACTAAACAAACCCGCACTGGTTCCCGTCGCCCCGCGTGGTAGTTGGGCCGTCGTGTGTCTTGAATTGAAAGCTTTATTGGGTCGTCCCATGCGGTCACGCGCGTCGCTCCTGACACGGCGGCGGCGATGGAATTTTTAGTCCCACCTCGCATGCCGAACGGCGCGCTGACCGGCTTATATACGGTACGTTGGCACTGGTCTTGAACTCCTCTGATAACCCGAAAGTTACTGGGCCATCTTGTCTGCCTTGTTGGCCCCGTTTGCAGACGTGCAAAGTGTATATTCACCGGGCGGGCACTTTTTTTTGCCGACGTGCAAAGTATATTTATCGGGCGAGCATTTTTTTAACAACATATAACTACAGAAAACATAGAATGTTTTATTCGAACAAGTAGATGACGGCAGAAGTATGCATACGAGTAATTGAACTTTATAGATGACGGCACAAAGACAAAATACTAATCCAAATGTCATTCTCAACTTTAATATTCAAACAAGTAGTGCCTTCTTCATCAAAAAATATCAGAGTCAAAATAAATGCAAACATCATTTGAGCCTACAAAATTTTCTGTTACATAAAATTTGCCACCTTTATTTCTTCTTTGCAAGCCGGGTAACTTTGTCTTTCACATCATTGAGCGTATTTCTCTTCGAAAAAATAAGCTGTGCAATCATTAGGTCCCTTGATTTATTAATTGACCCTGTTACAAATTCATATTAGTCCAATGTGAATTGTATTACATAATGCATGAAATTTAATATGCACATTTCAAAAAGAACCGCACCTGCGAGAAACAGCTTGTCCATTTTTCACCGTCCTAGTATTGAAAGCAACGAAGGACAAATATTCCACATGAGTTGCTGGTTCATACATACAACGATTCATAAGTTTGCATTTCAGGTAAGATATTAAAATAATGTGAAAGTATATAGGCACCCATCTTTCTGTTGTGGCATCTTATACGTTTTAATAGGCCATGTAGACACATCCGGATAATTCACAGCACCGCTCGCATCCGCATCACGTATGTCTTCTCCAAGTTGTTTTCTCTGTTCATATGAATGATAGCACGCAAAGGATTTATGTTAGTTCAATTACGAAATGATAGTTTCAATATGTCCATGTAAATTTATACCGTACCAGCTCCTCAACTTATTCTTTAACTTCACTGTCAAGTTCGTGTCCCATCAAAGAATCAAGAACCTGAAACTCTTCCATCGGGCGATGCATGACGACCGAAACCCAGTGGGTATTTCCCTTATTAAGAGGAATATAAGTCTGCATCACAATGAATATACAATGTAAACAACACATACTATTTTATTACTTATATCCCATATATGCATACATTAAGCCAATCGAACTTACCTTATCTTTTTCAATATACTCATCGGCGCATCTATTCACGGGTCCATTCTTCTTTGTCACTACTTTGTTCTCATTTTTTCCTGGCTCGGTGTCTGGTCTAAATTCAAGTAACCAATTTACCAGCCATGTCGTCATTATATGACGATCTTCACCAACTACTCCCGACAGATACGAGGAATAAGCATTGATAACCTGCAAATAATGTAAATGATGTATAACAGCTCCAGTATGCAGTGAACAGTAATATAAAACACAACAATAACTTACGTCACCGGTCAGCCATTGATGGTTAAGAATCTTGCAAGCCCTCTCCGCACTAAGACCTTTGCGCATGCCATCATTGAATATTTCCTTCTTTATATGTTTTTGTGAGTGCTCATAAGCACGGACAAACTTAATAGACGCTTTCACCACATCATATTCATCACTAGAATTTTGAAAGACTTCTTTCTCGAATAGTTCTGCAGCACATAACTCTAACATGTTACTAAATCAATGATACGTAGTAAGTTCAACGCAAAAACAATTTGAACAAGCTGAAAATTTATAAAACTCACTTGCTTTTGTAGAACGTTTTGCACGCTTCGTCGGTTTAGTTTCCACATAAGGAGACTTCACAAGGTTTGGTACCTTGCGCTTCCGTTTCCCAACAACTTCCTCCGGTACCTCATCTTCTCCAATAGAATCAACTGATCCACGTGATACGATTTCATCTGTTCCTAAATATGTAACGGATTTCTCATCTGATACCTCAGGAACTTCAATAGGATCATCTTTATCACCCTTGAAACTATCCCAATATTCAGGTGTGCAATAATAAGGTCTCTTTTCTTCAGAATCATTAAGATTATCTTCATCATCCTCTTGCACATTCTTTTTTGCTGGTGTTTTGAAATCGTCCATGTCAGGATGATATACCCATTCTTTACTAGGGTCTCCACCATAGTTTCTAGATTCACTATTATCACCATACTCATTCTCTTCTTCTTTTTCAATATCACTGGCTTTGTAGAAGACACCGCTTTTGTTCAATTTCTCTATCACCCTTTGTGATTACAAATAATTTTTAGTTAGTTAGGGTGCTACATCAAAAAGCAAAATGAATGGTAAAAAAAGAAACTTGTACCTGTGCTACTAGCTTTGGCATACGAATCGTATCCTTACGAATATGCTTCAGCTCAGTCATAATCCGATCCATAATAGGGATTTGGCTAGCAGAAGCCTCAGATGTACTAACACCTTTCCTCCTTGTAATGTTAGACTTTTCCGTACTGCTTTTCTAGTTTTTTCAGCTTGTTCCACTCTAATTTTGTTTAATCGATAATCTTTAGTTATGGTGTCATCGATCTACAACATAAAGAATCATACATTCAAATTGTAATTAATAAAATTGCAGGAATTAAATGAAAAAGGTAGATTGCACGTATTACCATCCCAACACCACAGCCATATTGAAAGTCATATTTGTCTCTTTTATCCGCTGCATCTTCTTTCCAGTTCCTCATCAAGGGGCTCAATAGTGTTAACGGATCATACTACAGACCGGTTCTTGGCTGCACCTTCTCCCAATATAGATACCGCAAAACAAAAAAACAATCACTTAGCATGTGTTACACTATTATTACATAATACAAATGTTCAATTTAATAAATATATCATACCTGCAGAAGTGCTAGGTTGCCACATGGCCATTCCCTAACACGGCCGGGCTGCAAGACCATACCAATCTCTGACAAACAAAACCTCAAAGTGAATGCGTTCCAGTTGAACTTTTTTATCGCCCTGACATCTTGCACTAGCGTATAATAATTTTTCGGAATGTACTCATCAGACACGGGTGCAATTATAGTCCCTAACAGGACGAGAAACACCATCCGAACAAATTCATCATCCGCGTTTTTATTCCTCACAATCTTGTCAATGGGATCATCAATCATGATTTTCCCATTCTTTCTGTTAAAAAGTTAACTGGAATTTTTTTCATTTCTTTCCCTTGGTCCATATTCAAAAAACTAGAAACATCAACTCCTTCATTCTTCCAACCAAATATAGCATGCAAATCATCAGGCCTCAGTGAAATCAACCCTTTCTTTCCAGCTGTCTCTTGGACCATGAAAATTTTACTACTAGAATTGTAACCTTGAATCACAAACTGAAGCAAAATGACGGATTTACCCTTTGAGACACTCACTGGTCCCACCAAAAATTTTGTACCGGTCCCACCGTTATACGTAATTTCCTATAATTTTAGTTTCGTAACTCCTATTTTCCCACCGTCAGATCAGGGTGGATGGACGGCTCCTAAAATCGCCAATCACCGTAACAGTTGTATCTTTTTTTTGGTTATGGTGTGGAATTGCCTAATATTGATATTGTTATGGAAAGATCTCTTTACAGGATTCTAACAAAAATAAAAAAAACACAAAAATATCAACTTGATGCAAAGAAATACCATTCCAGAATGTCAGTTCTTTTCAGAAGTGTCCTTTAATTAATAGACCGCGGTCACTATTATTCTTTGGATGCCGTCAACTTTCAACTAGTCATATCACCATATTTATATTTGAGTTATGTAGTCTAGAAACTAGGCATCCAAGTATTGAAGGGCATCCTACTTATTTTTTCGAACCTGCTGTAGTCTTGCTTTTTTCCCTGGTATTCTTTTTCTTTCTTGTTAGTGTAAATGTATTTGCTTTCATCTACTCACATAATTCATTTTGAGTTTCATTTGGATATATGCTACCTATTTATTAGGAGTTCGTATGTTCTTCATTGTATAAAAACCATCCTTACAGTATACTATCATCTATTAGTAGCTCATGCACTTTTCGAGGAAAATGGGGATGTCAGTATCTTTCCTTCTTCTGGTCAGAAATCTTTTGAGTGCACTATCTTTTCTCTTTCTGATCAGAAATTGTATGAATTTCTTATGCGTGCAGTGATGCACCTTGATGTTTTATTGTTGTCTTTCGAGGAAAAGGGGGATGACCCCATCTCTCTTCTGATCAGAAATCGTTGGAATTTGTCATGTGTATAGTGATGTAGGATCTTGCTGCTTCATTGCGTCTACCTGATCCCAGCTCATCCAGGTCAGATACCTGTGTGTGTGTATGAGAGAGAGAGAGAGAGTGAGTGAGTGAGTGGCAGTGAAAGTGCATTGCCTACAATTGGTGCTTTCTGTGGTAGGCACCCTTTTACCAGTGGAAAATAATATGCATTTAGTGTTTTCCCTCGAGTGATATGCAGATAACTAATCAACTTAGATTTTAAAATGAAGTTGGCTACTCTCTCTTTGGAAACGTATTTCATGATTTCTGTTTTGCCTTCCATGTAGTTGCATCCTTTAAAATAAAAAAATTCTTATAAAATAGTAGTTACTTGAGTTATCAATCAGGAGGATAAATAAATGTCACCTGACATTGATAATGATTGGGTGTAGCCATTGGTTATTGAAAGCTACAAACTTAGTTGAGCTATCTTTTGGCTAAAAAAATATAGGTTTCACATCATTGGACTCTACTCGAACAAACTTCTTTATAGTGTATTGGTTTCTGGTTATTTAATTATATGGATTGGTTTTTGTGTTGTGCTGATGAGGACTCTTTGATCATATAATTGATTTATTCTCTATGCTTTCTAGGTCTACCATAATTGGCTCATCGGACAAGCTATAATCTAGAAACTGATATCGCAACACGCAAGTAAATCAGATGGCAGGCCTCTCTAAATAGATATATATATCTAATAGTCTACTATAGAGTTTATTGCTATGTTGTGTAAAAACATTGTAAATAAATTATCCAGAACCACCACTATGGGTGTCCTTTTAGTGTTGTACTGAACCTCGATACTTTTGATATCATACTAATGGTACACGTGTATATAAAATGCATCAATGGCATGTAATGAATCTTCATGCTTTGGACCTTTGCATCATGTGTAGGGATGCAGATTTGGAACCTCCGAGGTACCCTCAGACCCTACTTAGTTCAACTAAACGAACTGACTTTTCAAAATTCACCTCACTTTTGAAAAAAATAGTTCATTTGGTTGATCTACCCTCCTTTTGGTTCCAAATTTGCACCCTTAATCATGTGTAACATATAATTTTATCTACCGGGTTGGATACGACTGAGTGAAGTTGGGGTGCGGCAGGCCGCACATCCTACCTACACTACTAGGGAAAACCCTAGCAGTAGCGCTGGTTTTGTGCTCACTAGTAGCGCGAGTAGGCGCGCTACTAATAAGGTGCTACAGCTATTGCTTAGCAGTAACGCGTGCCCGCACGCGCTACTGCTAGGACAAATAGCTGCAACGTTTGTTCACTCCCACGCTATTGCTAATGTAACTACCGGCAGCGTGTTTTCTCTCCATCGCTACTAGTATTTTTTTTATTTTTTTATTTTTAGTGTATTTATGCGCCATCATACAAATATTGGTACAATACTAGTTATGAGGTTTACATCATTATGTCCATAACAGTGTGTCAAATAAAGGTGAATTAGGTTCAAGTGGGGGCAATATGTGGTGCATGTCAAAAGTATACTACTAATCCAAACTTGATCTAGTTTGGACTAGTAGTACTTTCGATATGCACCACATGTTGCCTCTACTTGAATCTAATCCGCCAGCACAAGCTACTTAATCATCGTCATAGTCATTACCACCAATAATATTTATTTAATCACCACTAACACTAGCTAATAATAATCATCATAGTCATTACCACCAACACTAGCTATTTTATCATCATAGTAATAGTGTAGCACATCATCATCCTCAAACTCATTTCTAGCTAGCTAATCACTCCTGCTGCTCTCTCTTAGGTAAAATAACATAAAACATGTATAGCTCTCCTCCTTGATCAAGTTGGAGCATGCAGATGAACCTGTCTCCTAATCGTGGGTAGCGCATCTGTTTGCTGCCCCCTAGTACTTCTCTGCGCTCCCCCATCACATATTTGGTCCAGTCTTGCACTATTTAAGCATCCGTCGCTAATCTTGAATGCACTAAAGTAATCTGTAGGATATCTTGGTCGTAAGCTGATAATACTCATGGTACCTTTAGTCTCGATCCCATAAGGCACAACATTCATCGGGAGTCCCTGTTGAGAACATCGTATGGTAACATACTTAGCAATGAAGTTTAGCTTCAAAAATAATGTATGGAAAAGATGCACTGAGGACAAATAGTAAAAATCTTACCATCCTAACTAAATAGATGTGACCGTAGTTCATTACGAACACTATTGGTCGCACGTTTTCAGTACTAACATTTCTAAATGCAGAAAGAAATTTTGTCTTGACAGTATCAAGATCCTCAAGCCATGAAACATAATGACTGAGCTCCTCGCAGTTGAGTTCAGCCCCGGCACAGTATACGGTCCTGTCTATCAAGTGCTGGACATGGTTGCTTGCACCGAAATAAGCTGACAATACAAATTAGTTGTCAACTATTTTTGAATAAACAATATCAAAGACATAAATATGGTTGAGAAACTTACATAATGGTATAACTGGAGGCGTCTGCACATCGATCCAGATGTCGGTATTACCTTCAATATCATCTTTAGGACGAATATCAAAGGTGATAATCATATCAGGCTCAAATGTATAAGTTTTTCATAGTGCTCGCCATGTTTTGCATCCAAAATAGGTGTAGTCGTATGAATTGTATAATTTTACGTTGAAAATATAACCATGCTCGGTCTTCAAGTAAAATTTATTTTCCTCCATAGTACGACTGAAACCTATCTTATCCAATACAAAAACTCTTGCATGGCAAGGGATACGCTAGTAGAATAGTAAAAAAAAACTTGTCATGCTTAATGTCATGCTTAAATTATAAGTTGAAGCAAATGAAGCAAATGTCATGCTTAATTACGAAAAAAGACTTGTCGTTATGACTTACTGTATCCACTTCGAAGTTCTCGTCCAGCTTGATGCTGAAGCACCTATCACCATCTAGGAAGATTCCGTCGCACAGGCCGCGCTCGTCTTCGCAGTATTTGCAAATACCAAAATCCTTTTCGTCGTCAGGCATTTCCTATGTTCATAGTTAAAACATTAATTGAAAATCGATCCAAGACAACTACCAGGATACTCAACACACAAATCCGGGGCACTTGATATTTCCTACATATTCTGGCACAAGTCATACCAAAATTCATGGAAAAATCCAGCATGACCTTTGCTAAAATAGGACATATCGAGCGCCTGAAATTTGTCGGAACGGAAATGAATCAACACTCCGGCAAAACATAGGCCACTCGGAGGTGTAATCTGCAAACATGACCGGCCACTTGGATATTGAGCAACACAAGATATACATTTCAAAATATCTTATAGGACTCAAATTAGCATGCATTCAATAAGCAAAAGTAAATCATCTCATGCGTCCGTACATCGTCGAATATTATCACTAATATATCACGAATAGTGTCATACATATAACATCACTAATACAACTAAAACCCTAGCACACGACGGGTATCGGCGCGGGCGGTGGACACCCACAGAGAAGAAACCATCACGGGATCATAGCTCCAGTGAGATCCCTAGAGAACCTGCCAGGTATTGGAGAACCTGTGCTCCAACGCAAACAAGTAGCGACGGACGTGCGCGTCCTCCTCACTGACACGGTGACGCACCACCTCCGCGGAGTCCTCGAGCCTCTGGACCGTCACTGGCCCACGCGACCGCCACCAAAGAAGGTTCGGGTCAACGACAGGATGGCTCCTCACCAACCTGCACTCCCCGGTAGGTAGCGCCTCCCAGTACCACCCCGGCGGAGCCCAGTCCCGGACATGGCCCATCTGGTCAAGCAGGTGTCGTCCTCCGCGGAATCATGGCATCTGGTACCAACCTGCGGGATAGGCATCGTCCACGTCGAGGCGGGAAAAATTGCTTTAACTAAAAAGTAGCAACAAGTTCTTACTAACTAGTTCTATTAATTCAACTAGTTCTTACTAAAAATAAACTTACTATTAATAAAAATATTCTAGTACCTAATTAGTACCTAGTTCTTACTAACTAATTAGTACCTAGGAACTACTGCCCTAATTATCATCTAATTTGATGAACCTATAGGGATGGAAAGTGATAGCGGATATTCCAATTATCCAACTATAAAGTGAAATAAGTGGTCAAATTTTACTCGTTTTATGATTCATCTTAGAAATTTGATTCGTTTCCACCCTTACATGAACCCTAACTCATTTGAGTTGCATCCGCACCCGATTTGTTTCCACTCTTACATGAACCCTAACTAATTTGATGCAACTAAAATATAAAGAAACCCTAGGCAGAGGTAGGGGAGAGGGAGGAGCAGGCGTGCTCACCTCGGGTGCGTGCGACGAGGGAGGGGCAGGGCGGCGTCGAGGTCAAGGTCGGGGCTCGGGCGCGCGGCGAATGGCGGCGTTGAGGTCGGGGTCGGGGGCGGCGTCTGGGCGGCGTTGAGGTCGGGGGCGGGGGCGGCGTTGAATCTGGGGTCGGGGCGGCGTAGAGGGTGTGCGGAGAGCGCGCGGCGGCCGACGGGCGACGGCGGCGGCGAGAGTGGAGAGTTGGATTTGGGGGAAGTGGCCGTGGGGAAGGACGAACCCCGTGGTTAAGTCAAAAATAGCAGTAGCGCGTTCCAGGAAGAACGCTGCTGCTACGTTAGCTACAGCGCATTCTGGGATACACGCTACTGCTACTCCTTTCTCCTTTTCCCCCTTTTCATTTAGTTTTCTTCACATTTTATCTTTTTTCCTTTCACCTTATTCTATTTCTTTCATTTTCAATTACCTTTTGATTTTCTTTCCATTTAATTTTATATCCTTTAGCAGTAGCGAGTTTGGATTAAAACGCGCTGCTACAAATAAAGTAGCGGTAGCGTGGTTCGTTATAGGTCGCTACTACTATGTGTAGTCTATCGGCTAAGCCGTGGGAATTTTAGTAGTAACGTGTTTAGAGCAAGACGTGCTACTGCTAGAACTTTATCTGCAGCGCGGTTTTCTCAGGCGCGCTACTGCTACTTAGCACCAGCGTGCTTTTTTGACCCTCTCTACTGCTTAAGTTCTGTATATAAGGTTTTCTCTAGTAGTGCTAATTTATGAGGCTAGCACGATACGATAACGTTGCTCAGGGAGCGACTCTATCCTGCGTGCGTGGCTGGAGGAAGAAATGGTAAAATAGGAAGCCCGATTCTGCGTTGCGGGAATGTTCCTTGGCGCATCGTATTCTAATTTTTATCTAGCTTTTATTTAAAGAAAACTATTGTATCTAGCTTTAGGATGTATCTTAAATCTTTGACTGGGCTCGTACCTCAGCATACAAGAGCAAGGCGAATCAACCTGTGGTTGGATGGTTAGAGGGATTGTGGTATCCCCAGCCCACCAGAGTTCAAATCCTGGTGCTCGCATTTATTCCTGGATTTATTTCAGGAGTTCCGGCGATGCGCGTTCAGTGGGAGGAGACGTTTCCGTCGACGACGAGGTGCCTACGGTGACTTCGTAAATTTCATGATGATATGCAGGCTCAGTCTTTCGAAGGTGCTTATAGGGGTAGGGTGTGCGTGTGTGCGTTCATAGGGATGAGTGTATACACGTATATATGAGCGCTTGCGTCTGTACTGATGTAGCCAACTTCAACCAGGAGCTATGTAGCCAACTAACCGGAAAGTTTTGCTAGGTCCACCTTTTAGCAGAGGCTATGGCCTACATGTTCATGCATGTACGAGTCTTGCATCTGGTTTATGACCAAAGGAACACGCGCTGTGACATTTTCTACTTAGCTAGCTGTCCTGCACTGCACCTTCAAACAATAAAGCCACCCCTTGTATACACCTACAGCCATCCATGGATGACGACGGCGACGAGCTCTGAATCGATAACAGTCATGCACGTTCACTTCCCCTTGTTTGTTCGTCCTGAAAAGTCGAGCTCCCTGTTTTCCCATGCATTCCACGGCGCACAAGAAAACACACATCACCTACTCCTACCTTGGCTGCATCTATCTGTGAGCTCGTGTGCCAAAACAAACCCTATATATAGACCTCCCCAACGGCTTCAAGTTCCTACACCATCACACAACATCCAGAACCATCTCACTGCAAACCTCCGCCATGGCGTTCCGACGCCCTCTCGCTCTCCACCCGCTCGTGATCGCCTTCGTGCTGGTCTCCTGTCTCGCGGGCGCCGCCACGGCGAAGCAGACGGGCCAGCTGACCGTGTTCTGGGGCCGGAACGCCGGCGAGGGCACGCTGCGCGAGGCCTGCGACACGGGGCTCTACTCCACCGTCGTCATCTCCTTCTACAGCGTCTTCGGGCACGGCCGCTACTGGGGCGACCTCTCCGGCCACCCTCTCGCCGGCGTCGGTGCCGACATCAAGCACTGCCAGTCCAGGAACATCCTCGTTCTCCTCTCCATCGGCGGGCCCAGGAACGGCTACTCCCTCCCGTCCTCGGCCTCCGCCACCGCCGTCGCCGACAACCTCTGGAACGCGCACCTCGGCGGGCGCCGGAACGGCGTGTACCGCCCGTTCGGCGACGCCGCTGTCGACGGCATCGACTTCTACATCGACCAGGGCGCCCCCGACCACTACGACGAGCTGGCCAGCCGCCTTGACGGGCACAACCGGTTCTACCGCGGCCGGAAGGGTGTGCGCCTGACGGCGACGCCGCGGTGCGGGTTGCCCGACCCCCGCCTGGGGGCGGCGCTCCGGACGGGGCTGTTCGAGCGCATCCACGTCAGGTTCTACGGCAACGACTCATGCTCGCTGGGGAAGGGCGGGACGTACGGCGTGGTAGAGCAGTGGGAGAAGTGGACGGCGGCGTTCCCGAGGACGCTGGTGTACCTGGGCCTCGCGCCGGCGGAGAGCGGCGTGCCGGAGGGGGCGCAGGGCACCGTCGCCGTTTACCTCAAGTACCTCTACTACGACCTGCTGCCCAAGGTGCAGAAGGCGAACAACTATGGCGGGGTCATGGTCTGGGACAGGTTCACCGACAAGAAGACACGCTGGAGCAGCGTCGTCAGTGGATGGGCCTGATCGTGTATATCGCTGGTTCAGAGTGTATACTACTACTGTGTATGCGTGTGTACGAATAAAACGGCATCCATATGATAATGATATATACTCTATGGATGTGAACTGAAGTTGTTTGTTGTTCTAGTCAATGAAATAAGGAATATATATAAAGACTCTCAAGACAATGAAGCTTGGAATACAGCATTGTCCAAGGGGGAGTGTTAGAGACCAATTAGCAGTTAGTAGCAGTTAACAGCAGTTAGCATGTAGCGTTAGACATAGGCTATGTAGGCAGTTAACAAGCTTGGCGTTGTCGAAACGCTGTGTCCACCCAAAGGACATCAGGACTGTTAGAACAGTCGCAATATCACTGTAACCGACATTGTAAGCGCCTGTTCAGGCAATATAAAAGCCCAGGCATCCGATCAATACAGATAACTATTCACTTCATTTTCTCTGACTCTCTTCACGTTATCATGCACTGTTCTAACCAGAGCAAATAGGCTACAGGAGAGAACGGAGAAGAAAGGTCAGAAAATGATGATTTTCTTGCCGGATGATGCTTGTTCCTTCGCTCGGTTTGTGGCCAGGCCAGAGAGCACCGGCACTCTCGTTTTCCTAGCCGGAATTTCGCTCTCGCTGCTGCTCGCCAATGGAACTCCGACGGTCGCGGGCATTAAGCCTTTGCCGTCACGGTCGTCCGGACAAAAACGACGGCCTCCGCCGCCGCCTCTGCCACTGCAGAAACCTTTGGCTACCCCGACGCCACCTGGCGGCCGCCGTCGCCTTCGCAGCAACCGCTGGGTGCAGCGCCGAAACTACACTGGAGCCCCTGGACCAAGTACCAGGGCCGCTGTGCCCCAGGAGGCCGCTGCCGTGCCGGAAACTTCCGCAGTGCCGAACGTCGTCGCCGACTAGATGGTCGACGCTCTGAACAAGAATGAGGCCTCTGCCTCCAACTTCAGTGTGGACGCCGCCGAACTGGTGCCGCTGCCTCCTGAATTTGCCGTTCGGCCCATGGAGTGGCTGCTGGGCGGACTCAGCGGCGGATGGCTCATCGCCGACCCAGAGCGCGAGTTCGACGACGAGCCCGTGCACGACTCCGGCAGCGCGGAACTCGCGGTCACGGCACACCTTTCACCGGTATACTACTGCCTGCGCCATCGTTTCGAGCCGTGCCCCCAATCCCCGGCGCTCCTCAGCCTCACCAACCGCCTGGGAGAACTGCGCCCCAACGACCCTTCCGAGGGGACGAGCCGGCGCTGAAGTCGCTGGTGGCCATGGTGCCGGCACGAAGCAAGCAGGGGCGATAGGAAAATAAGGGAAGGAGGCGCTCGTACAGGCCTGAACCTTATCCACTGCTCCTCGTTCCACCTTTTGACCTGCTGGTCCAAACGGTGCCGACACAGGCTTGTGGGCCAAAAGGCCTTACGTCCCATGCTAGTGTTAAATAAATAACATGCTGATTTAATTAGGCGATTTAGCAGTAGTCCGTATATTTCTGGGAAGCTGCAGATCTGCCACTCTATCCGTACTTAGTGTGCTTTAAATTAATGTCTAGCACCTTCAGTTCGTACTATGCTTAGTTCGACACTATAGACCTTATGTCTATTAAAAATTGAAATATGACATGTTATATTTGCCTTTAGCATATTATGACATGTTATTTGGTACAACAATTTTATTTTGCATTTGAAAAATAATTTATCATGCAATATTCTCTCATTAATATGAGATAAAAAGGCCAAACAAAATATGTGATTATCTTGAATTATATTTGTGCAATCACATGGTAATGGCATCTCTACTGTATATTACAGTTTGCCTATTACCCAGAGGCATTTTTTATGCCCCCATAGTGCTCTTCCAAATATATCAAAATTTGATGATATACACATATATGGCTTACAAATTATAAGTGTTCCTCTAGAACATATTTGTTGTTTACCAAAATAAATTTTACTATCAAGTAAAATTAATCAAATGCATGATCGTACATGCAGGAAATATGTCTGACATCATTAAGAAAGAATTCCAAGAACTGCAAATAGATGGAAGTAACTATCTATCATGGGCCATGGACATGAAAATATTCTTATGTGGACGTAACCTTGGCCCTTGCATTGCCACACCCCCCGAAAATGCTCCATAAATACCCCAAATGGTAAAGTATGCAGCATTGCACTACATAAGGCACCACCTCCATCCTGATTCAAAAACTGAATATTTGATGGAGGAGGATCCATTAGCTTTATGGGACTCCCTAAAGGAGAGATGTGACCAACAAAGAGCAGTAATGTTGCCGGAAGCCCAAAGAGAATGGTCTCTCATAAGGTTTCAGGACTTTAAGTCCGTTGCTGCATATAATTCTGCTATGCATAAAATTAACTCCAAACTGAGATTTTGCAATCAACAAGTTTCAGATGCGGACTTGATAGAGAAAACTTTATGCACTTTCCATCCCTCGATGAGGATATTGCAACAGCAATATCGTCAACATAAATACACAAAGTATTCTGAGCTTATATACACATTACTTCAGGCCGAGAAGCATGATGAACTTCTCATGAAGAATCATAATGCTCGCCCAACGGGTGCCATGCCTATCCCTGAAGCACATGCTAATGCTCATTCTACTAGTAAATTTGGAAGCCGTAAAAGGAACTTCCAGAAATTCAAGGGAAAATGGAAAAAGTAAAACGGTCAAAAGACCAATGGTCAAACTAAGGGGAAAGATCATTTCAAGAAACATGATCAAAATGACAGCTCTCAAACTTGTCAAAGGTGTGGATGCATGAATCATCGTACTAATCAATGCCGAATTCCCAAGCACCTTGTGGATCTATACATGAAGTATAGAGAAAAATGCGAACAAGTTCATGGAAATAAAACTGAAGCTCACTTCAACGCCATACAAGATAACCCTGAAGCCAGTCCTTCTCAAAGCGCTATTCAAGTATTCAAGCCGAAGGACGATATCATCCTCGATGAAGACATGCTTGTGGATTACACCCAAGATATTTTTGGAGACCTCACTTAATCTCCGTAAATAAGTTGATGTCATTTAGCTATTTCAATACTACAAAATGTTATATACTGTATAACAATAAGTAGAATAAAGTCTTTCAGACTACGTATATTATATTATGTGAATCAGACATAATATTGTAATGTATTTATATTTGAATTTTATAATATAAATACATTGTATGTAATTTTATGAATATATGAATAAGATAAGATTTATTCTAAAATATTATCTTTCTATCTATAGAAATTTTACGGGAAAAATCCGATGGAATAAGAGTTAAGTTTAGTGGATAGTGCTACCACTAATACAATTTTAAGGGAAACAACATACTTCTAAACTCTTAGAAAAAGAAATTATTTGTTCAAGAAGAGTCACTTTCACACTCCCTATGGGTACTACTATCGTAATTCAGAATGCACTCTTGTATCCTGAGTCTACTCGTACCTTATAAGTTTCAAAGATATCCGATCTAACAATTTCCATCTAAAACATTCGAGGTGGATAAGACAAAATTTTTGCTTTTAACAAAAAGCAAAGGATAAGAGGAACAAACTCTTGAAAAATTCCCTTCATTCTCATCCGGATTATACTTTACATACATCAAACACGTAACTTATGTTGCGTATAAAATAATTTTTCAAACTCTTGATAAATTCAAGACTTGTCATGATCACCTTGGTCACCCCAAAGTTGGGATGATACGAAAGATTAGTGAACATTTTGTTGGTCATAATTAAAAGCTGCAAAAATTCTCAAGTCATCAGATTTTATGTGCACCACATGTGCCATGAGAAAATTGATTTTTAGGACACTCTCATCTTAAAATTCAGAAACTAGCCACTTAAATTTCTTGAACACATCCAAGAATGTATATGTGGACTACTCAACCATTTCTGGGACATTTATTCATGGTACCAATAGACATCTAAATAATGATCTTATGTGAGTCTCTAACCTCTACAAAACCATGAATTCCTAAATTAACTGCTCAAATTATGAAATTAAGAGCAAATTATCCGACCATATGGATCAAACCCATTTGAATGCCATTTTCACGAGCATGTATGATTTTTACTAAGTACCTCATGTACATACCCTAAATGGTGCAGCTAAATTCTTTATCAAAAGAATAAAACTAATAATGTGACCACTTCTACAAAAAAATTTAATATGCCAACATCTTGTTGGAAACATGCGGTCTTACACGCCGCAGATCTATTCTAGATCATAGCAACTGCATATCATACTACTTCCCCTTGCAGTAAGTACGTGGAAATCAAACAAGCATTTTCCATCTGCAAAAATTCGGTTATATACCGATATCACCACTTCATCGTACATGGGCCCTCACATAAATTTGGGATCTATGTGAGGTATAACTATTTATTTATCCATCAATCATAAATATTTTAAACTCCCATCAGGAGAATTAGTTATTGCCCTTACGCTGATTACATTTAAAATAAGGACATTTTTGGCATTAGGGGGAGATTCGTACCACAAAGAATGCCAAGAAATTAGAAATGTCATCGACATTCAGTCCTCATATTCACGTACTTCAAAATCTAAACCTAAAGTTCAATCCTATATATTTGCAACACTTTGCAAATCTGCCATTTACTTATGACAAAGACGTCATCAAATCACATTATGCATGCAAGCAATGTGCCATATAAAGTGGAAGTACCTCATACAACCACTATTCTCCCCAAATGAGAGCTAAAGGGGGAGAAACATGGTCACATGAGAAATGGCTTCATATGCATCCGCGGAAAAAGAGGAAATTATATCCTCAACTAGTAAATGTAGTTCAAACTCAAGTTGAATAACACATAACGGATGCTCATCATCCAAACCCAACATAAATGTGCACACAATTTGAATTGTTGGGACATCGAAACACCTTGACTCCATTCTTATGGGAAATCACGAGGAGTTAAAAGATGTAAATAGTATTTCCACAAATCATATTGATTCAACATAATCATATAACATAAGACTACATATGTCGACATATATTTGTTTTAAATTGCTAAAACCTTTAGGGCCCTGAACCAAAGTCCATGGCAGAATGCCTAATGCATTCATATATTGGTTCAACTAGAAGAAAGCAATTAAATAAGATAGCACTCGCTTAACAAAAGAGATGTATTTACCACTGTAATACATTCTCCTCATAATTATCTTCCTTTTTGGAAGACAAATGAATTTTATTTCATAACAAAAACAATGAGGTGGTGAAAAGCGATGCTTGTAGCATAAGGGTTCATGCAGAGACCCGACATCTATTATGATGTAACATACCCTCTTGGTATAGGTGGAATTACGTTTCGATATTAACATTATTGGCAGTTACAAATAAACCATCCATGCAGTTAATAGACTCGGTGATTACATAATCATATGGATCACCCAATTCAGACATCTATATATAAGTCCATTAAAGGCTTGAAAGTCTGAATTTATGAACAAATCGCAACATATATTGTGTAAAACATCGAAAGTCACTCCATGACTAAAAATAGTCGAAAATTGTGTGGTAAAATCGACTACGAGAGTTCCTTCTTTAAAAGGATTACTCACATAATGATTGCTTGATTACATGTAGTTATTAACAAAATCCCTTGTTGGATTCTACATGACCTATGTATATACTAGTGATTTTCATCTTCAAAGTATATACCAGATATGAAAGGTGCTCACAATCATATCAAGACGGATATTATGTAGTTAAGATTCAACAGAATCATATTCCATTATCTATCAAGATAATACCACTTGTATTGCTCAAATACATACGATTTATATATAGAACAATATTGTAAGTTGAGATTTTGCAAAGTTCAGGGGGAGAAAACTCCTAGAACTAAACTTATTGATTATCATCAGATAATAATATAATGTACTCTTTCCTTATGAGTTTTCCAATATTGGTTTCTCATATGGGTTCTATTGAGACAATTACTATACCTACAGTATATCAAATTCCTATATTTTCCTTTTATATTTTTACAGGATTTAGAAGGATATAAGACTATGCAAGATCAAACAAGGATTTTCTGACACTCGAAGATATATAAAGACTCTCAAGACAATGAAGCTTGGAATACAGCATTATCCAAGGGGGAGTGTTAGAGACCAATTAGCAGTTAGTAGCAGTTAACAGCAGTTAGCATGTAGCGTTAGACATAGGCTATGTAGGCAGTTAACAAGCTTGGCGTTGTCGAAACGCTGTGTCCACCCAAAGGACATCAGGACTGTTAGAACAGTCGCAATATCACTGTAACCGACATTGTAAGCGCCTGTTCAGGCAATATAAAAGCCCAGGCATCCGATCAATACAGATAACTATTCACTTCATTTTCTCTGACTCTCTTCAAGAACGACAATATGTGAGCCGCGCACGCACGCGTCGGCGAGAAAAGGAATTGATAGCCCGCAAGCAAACACCTGTGCACGTCGCCCGCCACGCGCACACGGTAGCCAGCCGACCTGGCAGCTGTCGTCCACCACCGCCACCACGAACGGAGGTGACAATTTGGGTTCGCCAGTGGACCCAACGTAGGTGGGCTCAATTTCCATTGGGCCAGCGGGGACTGAAGCACAGTTCACGCCCGAGGTGGGCTGAATTTGCTTTGGGCCAGCACGCGATCAATAGCTACCAGGTTAACCCCGCGAAACCAGTATGGCTTCTGATAGTTTTTATTACCCAACTTTCACTTGATTCGTGCAACCAATCTCTCATGTTGGAGCGAACCAACCTGTGGTTGAGATGGTTAGGTAGACAGTGGTATCCCCAACCCACCAGGGTTCAAATCCTGGTGCTCGCATTATTCCTGGATTTATTTTAGGATTTCCGGCGATGCGCTTTCAGTGGGAGGAGACATTCCCGTCGACGACGAGGCGCCTACGGTGACTTCGTAAATCTCAAGATTATATGCCGGCTCAGTCTCTCGGAGGTGCTCATAGGGGTAGGGTGTGCGTGTGTGCGTTCATAGGGGTGAGTGTATGCGCGTGTATATGAGCGCTTGTGTCTGTACTGATGCTCAAAAAAAATCTCTCATGTTGGATGCATCACTGACCTTCTCAAACCCTAGCACCGCTCCCTGCCCACCGGCCGCCAACACCATCGCCTCAATGCGTGCACTGCTCTTGCGCTGCTGGCCATCACCGTCGGCCTCACTGCCACGCCCTACGCCCCCATGCACTTGCGCGCCGAGCTCGTGACTGGCTTTAGTGCCGCTTGACTCGCTGCGCATAGCCTGCGAGCATGCTGGCCCGCAAGTTAGCCCTGCACCTGCTTCCCCGCAGGCTCACCGACTAGGTACTGCCGCCACGCGCGCTCCCCACGCGCTGCCAGTCACCGTGGTGAAGAAGATGGCAAAAGAAAATTGACATGGTGATTCTTGTCTAACGAAATGTTGAATATAGTTTTTTCAAGATGTTGAGCTAGACGGTGAAAAATGTTGAATACAATATTTTTCTTACGAAAGAAAATATTGAATATGATATTTCTGGATTGTTGGAACTAGTTTTGAAAATGTTGAACTTAGTTTGTTGAAATATTGACTTAAGTAGGCCTAATGGGCTTTAAAATTATGTTGGTTAACCAGCTTCCACAAATTGTATATAGGAGCCCCCGGTTAACCCCACCAATCAATAGATCATATATAAAAGAATGAAAAAAAATTGATCTTTCTGGACTTCAAGCTCTGACGTGGGCTATTTGGTGTACACATAACTATTTAATTCTGAGGAAAGAAAAATCGTTTTCTATGCGCGTCATTTTTAGGGAGTTAATTAACTGCGATTTTGATCTCTGTTGCAGCGTGATGATATAAGGACTGTCTTCCTTATATGCCTCTGTTAAAAATGGATGGAGAAGTAATAATAGACTATGGTTTTGATTATCTTTTTTAGTATATACTACTGATTTTATTTTAATTCCGATAAGCATTTATGTTGTGAATAATGTAAAAAATTAGTTGGACACATTTTTCTTTTCTAAAAAAATCAAGTTAGTTGAATCATGCAAACGGGCATACAGACCTTTTGATCTAATTATCTTATGTTGACACCATATATTCAAAATGGAGAGAGTACCTACTCTGCCACAGTGAAGATCTAACCACCAGATGCACTCGTCAATCTTCATCTCACTATTACCCTGTCGGACACCGTCCTCATCGGCGTGAGTAAGATCAATTAGATGATGTGCATCTTTTGTAGAATATGTGAATTGCACGATGTATGGCTCTTTATGCATAGGCATATATATATGATGTACAAAGATGGGCCACGGACCTCAACTATACAAGGAACTAGGAGGCAGGCCAATACACAATATGCACATAACACATATACTCAACAACACCCCCCCCTTCCCCCCACCCCGCAGTCGAACCGGCACCGTGGCTGACGCAAAGACTGGACCGGAACTCCTCAAATGACGCCGTAGGCAAGCCCTTGGTCATGATATCTGCAAATTGTTGGGAAGTAGGAACGTGTAAAACACGAATATGGCCAAGGATCACCTGTTCCAGAACAAAATGAATATCCAACTCAATATGCTTGGTTCGTCGATGATGCACCAGGTTAGCAGAGAGGTAGACCGCCGTGACGTTGTCGCAGTAGACCACCGTGGCACGGTCAACAGGGCAAAAAAGCTCCTGAAGCAGCTGGCGAAGCCACGAACACTCAGCGATGGCATTGGCCACCGTGCGATACTCAGCCTCAGCACTGGAACGAGAGACCGTAGGCTGCCGCTTGGACGACCACGAGATAAGTGAGGGTCCAAGGTAGACACAATAGCCCGAGGTGGAGCGACGAGTGTCAAGGCAGCCCGTCCAGTCTGCAACGGAGTAGGCGGCGAGGGCGGTGTCGGCAGAGACATGAAGCATGATGCCAAGATCCATAGTGCCACAGACATAGCGGAGAATCCGCTTGACCGCCGCCCAGTGAACGTCTCGAGGAGCATGCATATGAGGACACACCTGCTGCATGGCATACTGGATCTCCGGTCGAGTTAAAGTGAGGTACTGAAGAGCACCAACGATAGACCGATAGAAAGCAGCATCCGAAGCAGGAGACCCATCTGTGGCAGAAAGCTTGGCCTTCGTATCAACAGGCGTAGCGGCGGGCTTGCAGTTAAGCATGCCGGCGCGCACCAGGAGCTCATGAGCGTACTTCCGCTGATGAAGGAAGAAGCCATCAGGACGGCGCACCACCTCGATACCGAGGAAGTAGTGCAAAGGACCCAAGTCCTTGATGGCGAACTCAGCGCGAAGACGAGTCGTGAGCTGACTGAGGAGACTAGCCATACATGCTGTCATGATGATGTCGTCAACATAGAGCAGCAAGTAGGCCGTGTCGGAACCCTGATGATAGACGAAGAGCGAGGCGTCCGAGCGGGTAGAGCGGAACCCAAGCTGGTGGAGAAACGCCGTGATGCGATGGTACCAAGCGCGCGGAGCCTGCTTGAGTCCGTATAAGGACCTCGAAAGCAGGCACACGTGGTCGGGAAGTGCCGGGTCAACAAACCCGGTGGGCTGCTGGCAGAAGACCTTCTCCTCGAGGTGACCATGAAGGAAGGCGTTAGAGACGTCCATCTGGTGCACCGGCTAAGCACGGGAGACCGCAAGGTGGAGAACCGTGTGTATCCTGCCGGGCTTGACAACCGAAGCGAAGGTGTCGGTGAAGTCGATGCCAGCACGCTGTCGGAAGCCACGAATGACCCAGCATGCTTTGTAGAAATCAAGGGTACCATCAGGACGGAGCTTGTGTTTAAAGACCCACTTCCCGGTAATCACGTTGACGTGCCGGGGACGGGGAACAAGCTGCCATGTCCGGTTGCGCAACAGGGCATCAAACTCCTCTTACATCGCAGCCATCCAGACTGGGTCACGAAGAGCGGCTCGAACGGAGGACGGCAACGACGACGGCTCAGAGGTGGACGCCGCATGGACATAGTCATCCGAGGCGTAGCGCGATCTCGGGCGAAATTGCTCGTACGGGCGCGGGTGACCGGACCGACCACAGGCGCCGGGGGTCCGCGGGCACCGGGGGCGCCGGGGGCACCGAGGGTGCCGAGGGGGCCGGGGGCACCTTCGAGCCGCGGGCAACAACGTCGGGGGCGCCAGGGGCGCCGGCGCCGCGGCTGTAGGAGGTGCCGCATGCGGGGGGGGGGCCTCAAAGCCAGGGCGGGCCAAGAGAGGCGCGTGAGCGCCCTGGGAGAGGTGTCGAGGAGCCCGAGTCATCGGTGGCGGGAGGAACAGCCGGGGGTACCTGGTGAAACGGAAACACATGCTCATCAAAGTAAACGTGCCGGGAAGTGAACACACGGTGGGAGACAGGATCATAGCACCGATATCCCTTGGAGTTAGAGGGGTAGCCGATGAAGATGCAAGCGATAGATCGAGGTGCAAGCTTGTGAGAAGCAGTGTCGACAGTGCTGGGATAGCCAAGGCACCCAAAAATACGCAAGTCGTCATAAGACAGGGGTGTACCAAAGAGAAGATGGTGAGGTGTGTAGTTCCACTGTGGGCTGCAGGGTCTAATGTTAAGAAGAAGTGATGCAGTGGTGAGTGCGTCCGGCCAGAAACGAGGCGGCACGTTGGCATGAAACAGGAGCATGCGAACGCAGTCATTCAGTGTGCGAAAGACGCGTTGGGCTCGACTGTTCTGCTGTGAAGTGTACGGGGCATGTGAGGCGGAAAACGGTTCCGTGGTGCGCCAAAAAAGTGCGGAAAGCAAGGTTGTCGAACTCTTTTCCATTGTCCGTCTGAAGCGCAAGGATGGGACGCCCAAACTGCATGCGGACATAGGAGTAAAAAGCCGTCAAGGTAGAGAGTGCATCCGACTTTCTGCGCAAAGAAAAAGTCCACACATAATGAGAATAATCATCAAGAATGACTAGATAATATAAGTAGCCCGAATTACTAGGAATCGGAGAGGTCCACACATCGCTATGAATCAACCGTGGAATTATTAAATGGCAGGCGAACGTGTTTACCGACTCGACAGGCATGACAAGTGTGATCCTCGATCTTATTGCAACTGAAACTGAAACTCCTAAGAATATGACAAAGTGTGACGGGGTTGGGGTGCCCCAAGCGAGCGTGCCAGAGATCAACTCCAGCGGAGAGAGCGACCGGTGCGGTGGTGGTGGATGAGGGCGAATGCACCGGATAGAGCTCGTCGGGGCTGTCACATCGGTGAAGTACCATCCTGGTTCGAGCGTCCTTGACACTAAAACCAAACTCGTCAAATTCAACAGTGACAGGATTTTCACGAGTGAAATAATGAATGGAGATAAGATTCTTAATAAGATGAGGAGACACTAATATGTTAGACAAAGATAAAGGCGTAGAAGTAGAAGAAAAAGAAGTGTGCCCAACATGTGTGATAGGAAGTGTGGTGTGTGGAACCGTCGCCGACAATGATGTGGCGGTCGGTGGAGACAGGAGTGAAGGAGGCAAGGTTACCAGGATGAGCAAACATGTGAGCCGTAGCATCGGTGTCCACGTACCAATCACCACCTCCAGTGTAGTTGTTCGGCATATGAGCGGCATGCAGCCCGGTGAGGAGCACCGGATCCCAGGGAACAACGGAGACGCCGCGGGGAAGCCGTAACACCGCTCAGCTGCGGCGGTGGGTACTCTGAAATACGGCTGCGGAGCCGCGTAGTACGCATGAGGCGCGGGAGGGGCGGGAGGCCCGTACGGTATGGATAGCAGCCTCGGCGGCAACTGTGGTGCAGAGTAGGCCGAATGGTCCACCGAAAAGACCTGCTGACCCGCTGACAGATGCTGCAGGTGCTAGGCGCCGTCTGGCTGCAGCACAACGGGCGAGTGCTGGCTCGCTGACAACCCCCACCAGTACCCGGGAGACCCGTACGCGGGCGGAGCCCCGTACGCCCCATATGTGGGAACGGGCGCGTGGGGGGCCGCACCGGAGGGCGCCGGTGGCGGGGCGACGATAGACTGACCGGAGGGCGCCGGCTGCAAAGCCACGCCAGAGGGCGCCGGCGGCGGGACGGCAGAGGCGGCGGTGGATGGGCCGGTTGACGCCATCGCTGGTCCGAAGGTGGCGGCTAGGCGGCGATGGTTGGCGCGGGAGATCCTCTCTACGTTGCTCGTAGACGAGTTCTTTGCGCTGAGCACACGCTTGTAGTCGTCGGACTGGCTGAATTACTTTTACGGACGGACGTAGACTTACTACACGTACAAATAAACAAGCAAACAAGCAGCCTGCTGGATGGATTTGCTACGGTGGCTAGCTAGCTTCCTATGCTCTAGGCGATGCGAGGATGCGATGTGGCCTGGGCGATGCGGGCGTGAGCGCTTGCGATGCAGCGAGATTGCAGTAGCGGCCTGGCAATTCGGCTAAAGCGGCAGCGGCGGCTGAGCGGGCTTAGCGAGCGGGCGGGCGACGTGGCTGAGAGAGAGAGAGAGAGAGAGGAGCGGCGGCCGGCGCGGAAGGTGCGCGTACAGCAGCGGCTGGGTGGCAGTGGCGGCGGCAGCGGTGCGAAGGAGGCGTGCAGCGCCGGCGCCGGCGGTGGCGGAAGACTAGTGTTTGAACCCGGATACCATGTAAAACTAGTTGTGTGACCCGCGCATTTGCGCGGTTAGAATTTAAACATGTACCTACACATGCTATTTTAGATTTAGATAGGGTCTCTAGATCAAAAGTTTTTTCCTTTATTTTTGTATGAATATTCTTTGTAGAGTTTTGGTTCTTTAAATTAATAATTGATAAATTGACACCACTTTCCTTTAATCAAAATATAACTAATATATTGGCAGCTAATTTTATAAAGTTAGGCAACACACGTTCTTCTTGCTCCTGCCCTTTTTTTTCTTTTTATCATGGGTTGGCAATGGCACCAAAGCACGCGTAGATCTTTATTATACATCAAATATAAACTTTAACCAAGAATTAAATATAAATATATATGTCCCTTTTGAACCTTGGTTTTTCTTGCTCCGTATGCGTCATTTGCGGTGTGGTGCCTCGTGCATTCGTTATTGTAAATTTATTACGTATGCTCAGTCTTATTAAAACTCTACTTATATTTGTATTGAGTCTGCACTCATCGTTTTCATGCTACATCTATATATTTTTTTATTTTTTTGCGGGTCGCTACATCTATATTTTGACCCATAGTGTTCTTTTTTTTTTACAAAATCGCAAGGTGTGAACAATGTGGATTATTTAACAGAGTTAGAGAAAAAAATTTGACCATGACATATAAGTAACATCTTTTGCGCTTCTACCCTCGGGAAAATATATTTTTCGATGCTATTTTATGGCCATCTAATATGATTGATTCTCATAATTTGTGTAAAATAGATCCCATCGGTTAGTTGATTAATTTGTGCCATCAGCTATGATGGTATTGCATGCACTTCATGCAATGCAGTTTGCTACAGACTGATTTTCATTGAAGCCGATTTGGGCACTGATACACGTATAACTTTTACTTATAGTTTTTAATCTGCACTATCCAAATTAGAACTCATCATATAATCAAGATAGCGGATTATTTAGCCCACGTGGACCAATGTAGTGTCTACTATTTCCTTTGTTCTCTCTATTCCTCGGTCAACGACCCCAATAGTTGCTTAATATCATATCTTCTTGAGGTCACCACTCCGAGACAACATGATAATTGGATTCCATTGATATGCCCGATGACATTTCTTTATGATGATAAAATTACATTTAATTGTTTGTAGTTTCCAATCCACAATTTGAGCTTGCAATTATCATTTGAAATGCATCAAAAATTAAATGACATACGGTATAAAAGTATTTTGTAGTCGATATCCTGTTATTCTTCCATGTTCAATCTGTACACGTTTGCCTGTATATTAGTATAAAAAATTCAAAACATTGACTGTATATTTGGTTACATGCCTTATATGTTGCGAAGGATGATGTATGTTCTTTTTTATTTTGTATCAATGATTGTGATTAGGGAAAACGTCATGATACATTTGTAAAAAAATTATAGGAATAGAAATATAATTTTTTTTGGCACTTTGGTTTTCACATATTTTCAGTATCAGCAGTCCATTCATTATTTATTGCCCCAAACATCCTATTGTAGGCATACTTTATTATATATCAAAAGTAGTATATTGATAATTTGTTTGGCCCACTCTATGCTATGTACGTACACATGTAGTACGTTTTTAATCTGGAGAGAAAAAGTTGGCTTTTGCCCGTGAATATAGAAAGCTTCTTATCCCAACACTATTGTAGTACTCTAAATTGATTTTGCTTCTACGCAAAATAGAAGTCCAGATGTTGTACTATGACCGGACTCTTTTTTTTGTTCTGCGGCCGCTCGGTCTCCTTTTTTCAGAATCGCAGCTTGACTCTGGCAGCCGTGGCAACCCTGATTTTTGCAATGCTAACGCAAGGTTCACGTGTAATTGTTTTGGCAAGTTTTTTAATAGGAAAACATAAGACTTGGATGGGAGACATGTTCAACTATTTTTTACGTGCATGCCTAATTATTTGTACGTACCTATATTTGTATGTAACGTATATATTTTAAATCTAGACCATTAATATAAAAAATTGACGGTCGAGATAATTTAATATATGTGGACGAACGTAATGGCTTGTTTGATTCTTGTTTTAATTATATATAATAGATAGATATGTGAATTGCATAATGTATTGCTTTTCGTGCATAGGCACGTATAATATGATGTACAAAGAAGCACCACGGATCTCAAGTATACAAGGAACTAGGAGGTGCGCCTAATACACAATATGCACATAACACATATACTCAACACCTTTTTACAAGTCTTGCCAAAAATTATATTGCAACCGAGGGATTAGCTAGGCTTCAAGTAAATGGAAGTCCTTAATTAAGATTCACATCTTATCAGACCTGCAGGGCTCCACACAGAACATGAATGCACTATCTTTGTTTAGATGTTCTAATAGTCTAATACTCATCTCCTCAGTCAGATCATAACCACTACCAATAAAATATGCACTACAAACCAAAAGCTGACGATCTGCCTTATATTAGCTTTGTTCTTGGTACTCCAATGGCATCACCTCCTAATGATTCCCTCCACCACGATTCATGTGTCACCTAAAGCCTCCTTTGGTTTAGAGGAATCTTGTAGGAATTTCATAGGATAGAATTTCTGTAGAAAAAATTCCTTTAAAGCCATTTGGTTTGTAGGAATGGAATCATATTCATATGGAGGAATTCTTCCTATCCTTCACATTTCATAGGAAAATAAAAATTAGCCTAGACTCAATGAAAAAAAAATCCTATAATTTAAATCAAAGGGCATCTTCTTTCCTATTCCTACTCATAGAATTTGAGATGCATGTCATATCATTTTCGATGACTTTCCTATTCCTATGATTTTCTTACCCTATGAACCGAAGGAGGCCTAAATTTCCCAATTATTAATTGTTATATTACTATATAAAATTGATGTGCAACTGCAATTTATGCATCAACCACCACTTCAAGCCGTGGAATCTTGCAATATATTCAGATCAACCACCAAGCAGATTAGAAAGAAAAAAATATTCTGCGACGATGGTGGCAACGACACTAGCCATCTTTGCCGTGTTCGTTGCTTCACTTCCCTGTTGTACCGCCTCCTCTTCACCGGCGCTGGCGACAAGACGACGAGGAAGCCCCTGCCTCCGGGCTCCTTCGGCCTACCCATCGTCGGGCACACGCTCAGCCTCCTGCGCACCCTCCGCGCCAACACTGCCGAGGAATGGCTCTGCCGGCACGCGGCGGACTACGGCCAGGTGTCACGGATGTCCCTATTCCGTCGCCCGACGGCCTTCCTCATCGGCCCCGCCGCCAACATGTTCCTCTTCACCAGCCTGGCGCTGACCACCATGAAAAGCGAGTCTTTCAGCTGCATGGTCGGCCAGTGTATGCTCCACGACGTCGTCGCTGGCGACCACGCGTGCGTCCGGGCCATGATGGTGCAATTCCTCAAGCTGGACGCCATCAAGAGGCATGTCGCCGCCATGGACGCCGAGGTCCGGTGCCACCTTGATGCGCACTGGCGCGGCCGCGCCGCCGTCGCAGTGAAGCCGTCGATGAAGTCGCTCACGTTCGACGTGATGTGCACCGTCCCCTTCAAGCTGGGGAGCGACGCCGCTGTCCGGGAGGAGCTGTCGATGGAGTTCCGGGAGCTTGCGAGGGGGGTCTGGGCGGTGCCGGTCAACGTGCCCTTCAGCACCTTCAGCCGGTGCCTGGCGGCGAGCCGGCGCCGTTGCGGCGGACCGTCGCAGCGGTCATCGAGGAGAGGAGGGACAAGCTGCGGCGGGGAGAGAGCTCGCTGGGCGACGACGTGGTCACTCACATGCTCACATTCTTCCTGCATTTGTCCAGGTATATATTTTAGGTGTCATCTAAATAGTGTTTGCATGTGTGGTATCCCTTGTTTGTCTGTCCTGAAAAGTTACTGAGAGCAGGTCAATCATTGATGGTTACAAACAGCAACTGATCATGTAGGTCAAATTCCTGCTGTTTGTGCTCATCCCACACACGTACACCATTTTCATTCCACAGCTGTAAAAGTTCTTCAACTAATGGCCTTAGGTACACATCAATGTCGTTGCCGGGTTGCTTACGGCCTTGGATGAGAACTAGCATCATAATGAACTTCTTCTTTTTGCATAGCCAAGGAGGAAGGTTATAGATACATAGAGTCACATGCCAGGTGTTGTGATTGCTGCTCTGCTCCCCAACAGGATTAATGTCATCCGCGCTTAAACCAAACCATACGTTCCTTGCGTCACTTGCAAAGTCCTCCCAGTCATTTCTCTCGATTTTTCTCCACTGCGACCCGTCAGTGGGTGCTCTCAACTTTCTGCCTTTCTTACGGTCCTCTCTGTGCCATTGAATCAACTTGGCATGCTCTTTGTTTCTGAACAGTCGTTTCAACCGTGGTATTATAGGAGCATACCACATTACCTTGGCAGGAACCCTCTTCCTGGGGCGTTCGCCGTCAACATCATCAGGGTCATCTCGTCTGATCTTATACTGCAATGCACCGCATACCGGGCATGCGTTCAAATCCTCGTACGCACCGCGGTAGAGGATGCAGTCATTAGGGCATGCATGTATCTTCTGCACCTCCAATCCTAGAGGGCATACAACCTTCTTTGCTGCGTACGTACTGTCGGGCAATTCATTATCCTTTGGAAGCTTCTTCTTTAATATTTTTGGTAGCTTCTCAAATCCTTTGTCAGGTACATCATTCTCTGCCTTCCGCTGCAGCAATTCCAGTGTTGTACCGAGCTTTGTGTTGCCATCTTCGCAATTGGGGTACAACCCTTTTTTGTGATCCACTAACATGCGATCGAACTTCATCTTCTCCTTTACACTTTCGCACTGTCTCTTTGCATCAACAATGACACGGCGAAGATCATCATCGGGCACATCGTCTGGTTCCTCTTGATCTTCAGCTTCCCCTGTTGCTGTTGGGGAACGTAGTAATTTCAAAAAAATTCCTACGCACACGCAAGATCATGGTGATGCATAGCAACGAGAGGTGAGAGTGTTGTCCACGTACCCTCATAGACCGAAAGCGGAAGCGTTAGCACAACGCGGTTGATGTAGTCGTACGTCTTCACGGCCCGACCGATCAAGCACCGAAAGCACGGCACCTCCGAGTTCTTGCACACGTTCATCTCGATGACGTCCATCGAACTCCGATCCAGCGGAGTGTCGACGGAGAGTTCCGTCAGCATGATGGCGTGGTCATGATGATGATGTTCTACCAACGCAGGGCTTCACCTAAGCACCGCTATGATATTATCGAGGTGGAATATGGTGGAGTGGGGCACCGCACACGGCTAATAGAGATCTCAAGGATCAATTGTAGTTGTGTCTAGAGGTGCCCCCTACCCCCGTATATAAAGGAGCAAGGGGGAGGGGGCGGCCGTCCAGGAGGGGCCGCGCCAGGAGGAGTCCTACTCCCAACGGGAGTAGGAATCCCTCCTTTCCTTGTCCAAGTAGGAGAGGGGGAAGGAAGGGGAGAGAGGAGAGGAAGGAAAGGGGGGCGCCGCCCCCCTCCTTGTCCTATTCGGACTAGAGGGGGAGGGGGGCGCGGCCTGCCCTGGCCGCCCCTCCTCTGCTCCACTTTGGGCCCATGAGGCCCATTAACCCCCGGGGGGTTCCGGTAACCCCTCGGTACTCCGGTATATATCCGATAACCCCCGGAACCATTGCGGTGTCCGAATATAGTCGTCCAATATATCAATCTTCATGTCTCGACCATTTCGAGACACCTCGTCATGTCTGTGATCACATCCGGGACTCCGAACTATCTTCGGTACATCAAAACACATGAACTCATAATATAACTGTCATCTAACTTTAAGCATGCGAACCCTATGGGTTCGAGAACTATGTAGACATGACCGAGACACGTCTCCGGTCAACAACCAATAGTGGAACCTGGATGCTCATATTGGCTCCTACATATTCTACAAAGATCTTTATCGGTCAAACCGCATAACAACATACGTTGTTCCCTTTGTCATCGGTATGTTACTTGCCCGAGATTCGATCATCGGTATCTCAATACCTAGTTCAATCTCATTACCGGCAAGTCTCTTTACTCATTATGTAATGCATCATTCCGTAACTAACTCATTAGCTACATTGCTTGCAAGGCTTACATTGATGTGCATTACCGAGAGGGCCCAGAGATACCTCTCCGACAATCGGAGTGACAAAACCTAATCTCGAAATACGCCAACTCAACATGTATCTTTGGAGACACCTGTAGAGTTCCTTTATAATCACCCAGTTACGTTGTGACGTTTGTTAGCACACAAAGTATTCCTCCGGTAAACGGGAGTTGCATAATTTTATAGTTGTAGGAACATGTATAAGTCATGAAGAAAGCAATAGCAACATACTAAACGATCAAGTGCTAAGCTAACGGAATGGGTCAAGTCAATCACATCATTCTCCTAATGATGTGATCCCGTTAATCAAATGACAACTCATGTCTATGGTTAGGAAACACAATCATCTTTGATTAACGAGCTAGTCAAGTAGATGCATACTAGTAACATTATGTTTGTCTATGTATTCACACATGTATTATGTTTCCGGTTAATACAATTCTAGCATGAATAATAAACATTTATCATGATATAAGGAAATAAATAATAACTTCATTATTGCCTCTAGGGCATATTTCCTTCAGTCTCCCACTTGCACTAGAGTCAATAATCTAGATTACACAGTAATGATTCTAACACCCATGGAGCCTTGGTGTTGATCATGTTTTGCTCGTGGAAGAGGCTTAGTCAACGGGTCTGCAACATTCAGATCCATATGTATCTTGCAAATCCCTATGTCTCCCACCTGGACTTGGTCCCGGATGGAATTGAAGCGTCTCTTGATGTGCTTGGTCCTCTTGTGAAATCTGGATTCCTTTGCCAAGGCAATTGCACCAGTATTGTCACAGAAGATTTTCATTGGTCCCGATGCACTAGGTATGACACTGATACGTCTCCGTCGTATCTATAATTTTTGATTGTTCCATGCCAATATTCTACAACTTTCAAATTCTTTTGGAAACTTTTTATACTATTTTTTGGGACTAACATATTGATCCAGTGCCTAGTGCCAGTTCCTGTCTGTTGCATGTTTTATGTTTCGCAGAAACCCCATATCAAACGGAGTCCAAACGGGATAAAAACGAACGGAGAATTATTTTGTAATATTTGTGATTTTTGGGAGGAAGAATCAACGCGAGACGATGCCCGAGGTGGCCACGAGATAGGGGCCCATGCCCACTTAAAGTGGGCGCGCCCCCCACCCTCGTGGACCACCCGTAAGGCGGTTGATGCACTTCTTTGGCAGCAAGAAAGCTAATTTTTGGAAAACGATCTGGGCGAAGGTTTCAATCCAATCGGAGTTACAGATCTCCAGATATAAAGGAAACGGTGCCAGGGCAGAATTCCAGAACGCAGAAACAGAGAGATAGATCCAATCTCGGAGGGGCTCTCGCCCCTCCCACGCCATGGGAGCCAAGGACCAGAGGGGAAACCCTTCTCCCATCTAGGGAGAAGGTCAAGGAAGAAGAAGAAGAAGGGGAGCTCTCTCCCCCTTGCTTCCGGTGGCACCGGAACGCCGCCGGGGGGCCATCATCATCACCGCAATCTTCACCAACACCTCCATCATCTTCACCAACATCTCCATCACCTTCCCCCATCTATATTCAGCGGTCCACTCTCCCGCAACCCGCTGTACCCTCTACTTGAACATGGTGCTTTATGCTTCATATTATTATCCAATGATGTGTTGCCATCCTATGATGTCTGAGTAGATTTTCTTTGTCCTATTGGTGGTTGATGAATTGCTATGATTGATTTAATTTTCTTGTGGTTATGTTGCTGTCCTATTGTGCCCTCCGTGTCGCGCAAGCATGAGGGATTCCCGATGTAGGTTGTTGCAATACATTCATGATTCTTTTATGGTGGGTTGCTTGAGTGACAGAAGCATAAACCCGAGTAAGGGGATTGTTGCGTACGGGATAAAGGGGACTTGATGCTTTAATGCTATGGTTGGGTTTTACCTTAATGAATCTTTAGTAGTTGCGGACGCTTGCTAGAGTTCCAATCATAAGTGCATATGATCCAAGAAGAGAAAGTATGTTAGCTTATGCCTCTCCCACATAAAACTTGCTATCGGTCTATTAACATAGTCAATTGCTTAGGGACACTTTCAGAACTCCTAGCACCACTTTTCCACAATCGCTTTATTTACTTTATTGCATCTTTATCTAAACAGTCCCTTGTTTTTATTTACGTGTTCTTTATTATCTTGCAAACCTATCCAACAACACCTACAAAGTACTTCTAGTTTCATACTTGTTCTAGATAAAGCGAACGTCAAGCGTGCATAGTGTCGTATCAGTGGCCGATAGGACTCACGAGAGTATTTGTTCTACCTTTAGCTCCTCGTTGCGTTTGACACTCTTACTTATCGAAAGAGGCTACAACTATCCAATATACTTGCGGGTCATGAAGACCTTTTTCTGGCGCCGTTGCCGGGGAGTCATAGCGTGGGGTGAATATTCTCATGTTTGCTTGTTTGCTTTATCACTAAGTAATTTTTATTTTCTGTTCTTAGTTGTTTTCTATCTTTAGTTATGGGTAGGAAATGCAAAATACCCAAAATAAATTAGGTGTACCTACTGAACCAATGGTTGAAGAACCACTCAAAATCTATCACACTCCTGAAGCTTTTTTACTTGGACCATCTTCGATCCCTTTGTGCTCGTGCTGAAACCCCAACTAGCTTAGTTGAGGGAAAATCTTTAGATGAGCATGCTTGTTATGTGCGACACCGTATACCTGAAAAAGGGAAACTTTTACTAGATCAAATTCATCGTTTGCAATGCTATGCTTGGAATTTATGTGAAATATATGATGTTACTTGCTGTTCTGAAAATCCTAAGAAACACCTTCCCTACCAATGTGAGTTTATTGGTAATGGGATCGTATCTTCGTATGCTAAGGGTGTTTATAATTACTATGATGTCCAACAAATTGAAGAATTTGTTGCTTTTAAGGGTGCTTATGAAATTGCTTCTTTGGTTGAAAAGTATGATGCTACTCTCTAAAAATCTGAAAATTTTGCCATACTTGAATATTGTTATGATAATTATGCTTCTAAGGCCTATGTTAAACTATATATTGAGGAATTCTCCGCTATCCAAGAAGAGACTAATATTTTGCAGGAAGCTATGGAAGAAGAAATTGATGAAACTGTGAGCTCATTAGATGAAAAAGATGATGAGGAGAGCGAAGAACAAAAGGAGGAAGAGCGGATTGATCACCCGTGCCCACCTTCTAATGAGAGTAACTCTTCAACTCATACATTGTTTAATTCCCCTTCGTGATTACCGAAGGATGATTGCTATGATGATTACTATGATCCCATTGATTCTCTTGAAATATCCCTTTTTGATGATGCTTGCTATGCTTATGGCCAAGATGCCAATATGAATTATGCTTATGGAGATGAACTTGCTATAGTTCCTTATGTAAAACATGAAATTGTTGCTATTGCACCCACGCATGATAGTCCTATTATCTTTTTGAATTCTCCAAACTACACTATATCGGAGAAGTTTGTGCTTATTAAGGATTATATTGATGGGTTGCGTTTTACTACTTTACATGATGATTTTAATAGATATAATATGCATGTGCTTGCTGCTCCTACTTGCAATTATTACGAGAGAGGAACTATGTCTCCACCTCTCTATGTTTCCAACACGATAGAATTGCAAGAAACTGCTTATACTATGCATTGGCCTTTACTTAGTGTGCATGAATTGTTCTTTTATGACATGCCGATGCATAGGAAGAGAGTTAGACTTCGACATTGCTTGATATATGTTACTTTGTGCTCACTACTAAATTAAAAATCATTGTTAATTAAAATTGGCTTTGATATACCTTGGGATCCGGGTGGATTCATTACTTGAGCACTAAATGCCTAGCTTAATGGCTTTAAAGAAGCGCTGCCATGGAAACAACCCGGAAGTTTTAGAGAGTCATTTATTCCTGTTGAGTGCTTTCATATAGTTTAAAAACAAAAAAATAAAGAGGGGAACCTAAAAACTTTTCAAAAAGGAAAGTGAAAGTGAGAAAGACAAGCATTGTTGAAGTGGGAGCTAGCCTTGAACTTTGTTCATGCTCACGGAAACTTTGTGAATCTTGATTACAGAAACTTTTCAACAAAAATAATTATCCCCTTGTATAATTTCATTGTGTTATAAAAATAATGTGCTAAGGTTTGCCTTTAGGATGTTTACAATGCTTGTTGGTTTGTACGGTGCAGGACAGAAACTTTGGCTGTAGTGCGCGATTTTAAATTTTTAACTGGAACGTCAATTGGTTCTGATTCCTTTTGCAATGTCTTTCTATACAACTTGTTTATTTTTCCTAATTTTGGTAGAATGTTTGGGGTACGATAAGTATGGTGGATGTTCAGATTGCTACATACTGTTCTGTTTTTGACAGATTCTGTTTTTGATGCATAGTTTGCTTGTTTTGATGAATCTATCAATTTATATTAGTGGATTTAAGCCGTGGAAAAGCCATATTACAGTAGACACAATGCAAAAACAAAATATGAATTGGTTTGAAACAGTACTTAGAGTGGTGATTTTCTTTATTATACTAACGGGTCTTACCGAGTTTTCTGTTGAAGTTTTGTGTGGATGAAGTGTCTAAACGAGGAGGTCTCGATATGAGGGAAAGGAAGAGAGGAAAAAGATCAAGATTGGGGATGCCCGAGGCACCCCAAGTAAATATTCAAGGAGACTCAAGCATCTAAGCTTGGGGATGCCCCAGAAGGCATCCCCTCTTTCTTCAACAAGTATCGGTATGTTTTCGGATTCGTTTCATTCATGTGATATGTGCAAGTCTTGGAGCGTCTTTTGCATTTAGTTTTCATTTTTATTTTTTGCACCATGCTGGTATGAGTTAGTCCTTGGTTGATTTATAGAATGCTCATTTGCACTTCACTTATATCTTTTGAGTATGGCTTTATAGAATGCTTCATGCGCTTCACTTATATCATTTGAAGTTTGGATTGCCTATTTCTCTTCACATAGAAAACCGCCATTTGTAGAATGCTCTTTTGCTTCACTTATATTCGTTAGAGCATGGGCATATCTTTTGTAGAAAGAATTAAACTCTCTTGCTTCACTTATATCTATTTAGAGAGATGACAGCAATTGGTCATTCACATGGTTAGTCATAAAATCCTACATAAACTTGTAGATCACTGAATATGATATATTTGATTCCTTGCAATAGTTTTGCGATATAAAGGTGGTGATATTAGAGTCGTGCTAGTTGAGTAATTGTGAAATGAGAAATACTTGTGTTGAGGTTTGCAAGTCCCGTAGCATGCACGTATGGTGAACCGTTATGTAACGAAGTTGGAGCATGAGGTGTTCTTTGATTGTCTTCCTTATGAGTGGCAGTCGGGGACGAGCGATGGTCTTTTCCTACCAATCTATCCCCCTAGGGGCATGCATAGTAGTACTTTGCTTCGAGGGCTAAGTAGACTTTTGCAATAAGTATATGAGTTCTTTATGACTAATGTGAGTCCATGGATATACGCACACTCACCCTTCCACTTTGCTAGCCTCTATTATTACCGCGCAACTTTCGCCGGTATCACGAACCCTTTATTTACCTTCCTCAAAACAGCCACCATACCTACCTATTATGGCATTTCCATAGCCATTCCGAGATATATTGCCATGCAACTTTCCACCGTTCTGTTTATCATGACTTGAGCATTCATTGTCATATTGCTTTGCATGATCGTAAGATAGCTAGCATGATGTTTTCATGGCTTGTCCATTTTTTGATGTCATTGCTATGCTAGATCATTGCACATCCCGATACACTGCCGGAAGCATTCATATAGAGTCATATCTTTGTTCGAGATATCGAGTTGTAATATTGAGTTGTAAGTAAATAAAAGTGTGATGATCATCATTATTAGAGCATTGCCCCAGTGAGAAAAGGATGAAGGAGACTATGATTCCCCCACAAGTCGGGATGAGACTCCGGACTTTATGAAAAATAAAAGAGGCCAAAGAAGCCCAAATAAAAAAAGAGGCCAAAGAAGCCCACCAAAAAGAAATATATATAAAAAAGAAGAAAATAAAAATAAAAAATGAGAGAAAAAGAGAGAAGGGGAAATGTTACTATCCTTTTACCACACTTGTGCTTCAGAGTAGCACCATGTTCTTCATAGAGAGAGCGTCCTATGCTTTCACTTTCATATACTAGTGGGAATTTTCATTATAGAACTTGGCTTGTATATTCCGATGATGGGCTTCCTCAAATGCCCGAGGTCTTCATGAGCAAGCGAGTTGGATGCACACCCACTTAGTTTATTTTGCTGAGCTTTCATACATTTATAGCTCTAGTGCATCCGTTGCATGGCAATCCCTACTCACTCACATTGATATCTCTTGATGGGCATCTCCATAGCCCGTTGATACGCCTAGTTGATGTGAGACTATGTTCTCCCGTTTTGTCCTCACAACCACCACCATATACCACCATAGTGCTATGTCCATGGCTTGCGCTCATGTATTGCGTAAGAGTTGAAAAAGCTAAAGCGCGTTAAAAAGTATGAACCAATTGCTCAGCTCGTCATGGGGGTTGTGCATGATTTGAATGCTTTGTGTGATGAAGATGGAGCATAGCCAAACTATATGATTTTGTAGGGATGAGCTTTCCTTGGCTATGTTGTTTCGATAAGACATAATTGCTTGGTTGGTATGCTTGAAGTATTATTGTTTTTATGTCAAATGATAGACTATTGCTTTGAAACACTCATATCTTAATATTCAGGCCATGATTAGACACATGATCAAGATTATGCTAGGTAGCATTCCACATCAAAAATTATCTTTTTTATCATTTACCTACTCGAGGACGAGCAGGAATTAAGCTTGGGGATGCTGATACGTCTCCGTCATATCTATAATTTTTGATTGTTCCATGCCAATATTCTACAACTTTCATATTCTTTTGACAACTTTTTATACTATTTTTTGGGACTAACATATTGATCCAGTGCCCAGTGTCAGTTCCTGTCTGTTGCATGTTTTATGTTTCGCAGAAACCCCATATCAAACGGAGTCCAAACGGGATAAAAACGAATGGAGAATTATTTCAGAATATTTGTTATTTTTGGGAGGAAGAATCAACGCGAAACGATGCCCGAGGTGGCCACGAGATAGGGGCTCATGCCCACTTAAAGTGGGCGCGCCCCCACCCTCGTGGGCCACCCGTAAGGCAGTTGATGCCCTGCTTTGTCCGCAAGAAAGCTAATTTTTGGAAAACGATCTGGGCGAAGGTTTAAATCCAATCGGAGTTACGGATCTCCAGATATAAAGGAAATGGTGCCAGGGCAGAATTCCAGAACTCAGAAATAGAGAGATAGATCCAATCTCGGAGGGGCTCTCGCCCCTCCCACGCCATGGGAGCCAAGGAACAGAGGGGAAACCCTTCTCCCATCTAGGGAGAAGGTCAAAGAAGAAGAAGAAGGGGGGGCTCTCTCCCCCTTGCTTCCGGTGGCGCCGGAACGCCGCCGGGGGGCCATCATCATCACCGCGATCTTCACCAACACCTCCATCATCTTCACCAAAATCTCCATCACCTTCCCCCATCTATATTCAGTAGTCCACTCTCCTGCAACCGGCTGTACCCTCTACTTGAACATGGTGCTTTATGCTTCATATTATTATCCAATGATGTGTTGCCATCCTATGATGTCTGAGTATATTTTCTTTGTCCTATTGGTGGTTGATGAATTGCTATGATTGATTTAATTTGCTTGTGGTTATGTTGTTGTCCTATTGTGCCCTCCGTGTCGCGCAAGCGTGAGGGATTCCCGCTATAGGGTGTTGCAATACGTTCATGATTCTTTTATGGTGGGTTGCTTGAGTGACAGAAGCATAAACCCGAGTAAGGGGATTGTTGCATATGGAATAAAGGGGACTTGATGCTTTAATGCTATGGTTGGGTTTTACCTTAATGAATCTTTAGTAGTTGCGGACGCTTGCTAGAGTTCCAATCATAAGTGCATATGATCCAAGAAGAGAAAGTATGTTAGCTTATGCCTCTCCCACATAAAACTTGCTATCGGTCTAGTAACGTAGACAATTGCTTTGGGAAACTTTCACAACTCCTACCACCACTTTTCGACACTCACTTTATTTACTTTATTGCATATTTATCTAAACAGCCCCTAGTTTTTATTTACGTGTTCTTTATTATCTTGCAAACCTGTCCAACAACACCTACAAAGTACTTGTAGTTTCATACTTGTTCTAGGTAAAGCGAATGTCAAGCGTGCGTAGAGTCGTATCAGTGGCCGATAGGACTCGAGAGAGTATTTGTTATACCTTTAGCTCTCGTTGGGTTCGACACTCTTACTTATCGAAAGAGGCTACAACTATCCTATATACTTGCGGGTCATCAGACATCTAGATCGGATATGAACTCCTTCATCCAGACTCCTTCATTTGCTGCTTCCGAAGCAGCTATGTACTCCGCTTCGCATGTAGATCCCGCCATGACGCTTTGTTTAGAACTGCACCAACTGACAGCTCCACCGTTCAATATAAACACGTATCTGGTTTGCGATTTAGAATCGTCCGGATCACTGTCAAAGCTTGCATCGACGTAACCATTTACGACTAGCTCTTTGTCACCTCCATAAACGAGAAACATATCCCTAGTCCTTTTTAGGTATTTCAGGATATTCTTGACCGCTGTCCAGTGATGCACTCCTGGATTACTTTGGTACCTCCCTGCTAAACTTATTGCTAATCATACATCAGGTCTGGTACACAGCATTGCATACATGATAGATCCTATGGCTGAAGCATATGGAACATCTTTCATTTTCTCTCTATCTTCTGCTGTAGTCGGGCATTGAGTCTGACTCAACTTCACACCTTGTAATACAGGCAAGAACCCTTTCTTTGCTTGATCCATTTTGAACTTTTTCAAAACTTTGTCAAGGTATGTGCTTTGTGGAAGTCCAATTAAGCGTCTTGATCTATCTCTATAGATCTTGATGCCTAATATATAAGCAGCTTCACCGAGGTCTTTCATTGAGAAACTTTTATTCAAGTATCCTTTTATGCTATCCAGAAATTCTATATCATTTCCAATTAACAATATGTCGTCTACATATAATATCAGAAATGCTACAGAGCTCCCACTCACTTTCTTGTAAAGACAAGCTTCTCCAAAAGTCTATATAAAACCATATGCTTTGATCACACTATCAAAGCATTTATTCCAACTCCGAGAGGCTTGCACCAGTCCATAAATGGATCGCTGGAGCTCGCACACTTTGTTAGCACCTTTTGGATCGACAAAACCTTCAGGTTGCATCATATACAACTCTTCTTCTAGAAATCCATTCAGGAATGCAGTTTTGACATCCATTTGCCATATTTCATGATTCGGACAGACTTAAGCATCGCTACGGGTGAGAAAGTCTCATCGTAGTCAACCGCTTGAACTTGTCGGTAACCTTTCGCAACAAGTCGAGCTTTGTAGACAGTAACATTACCATCAGCGTCAGTCTTCTTCTTGAAGATCCATTTATTCTCGATGGCTTGCCGATCATCGGGCAAGTCAACCAAAGTCCACACTTTGTTCCCATACATGGATCCCATCTCAGATTTCATGGCCTCAAGCCATTATGCGGAATCTGGGCTCATCATCGCTTCCTCATAGTTCATAGGTTCGCCATGGTCAAGTAACATAACCTCCAAAATAGGATTACCGTACCACTCTGGTGCGGATCTTACTCTAGTTGACCTACGAGGTTCGGTAGTAACTTGATCTGAAGTTTCATGATCAATATAATTAGCTTCCTCACTAATCGGTGTAGTCGTCACAGGAACCGGTTTCTGTGATGAACTACTTTCCAATAAGGGAGCAGGTACAGTTACCTCATCAAGTTCTACTTTCCTCCCACTAACTTCTTTCGAGAGAAGTTCCTTCTCTAGAAAAAATCCGAATTTAGCAACAGAAGTCTTGCCTTCAGATTTGTGATAGAAGGTGTACCCAATAGTCTCCTTTGGGTATCCTATGAAGACATATTTCTCCGATTTGGGTTCGAGCTTATCTGGTTGAAGTTTCTTTACATAACCATCGCAGCCCCAAACTTTAAGAAACGACAACTTTGGTTTCTTGCCAAACCACAGTTCATAAGGCGATGTCTCAACGGATTTTGATGGTGCCCTCACTACTAGGAAAAAGGCTACTAGCAGCGCGGGTAAAATGCTACTAGTAGCGCGGGTACGCGCGCTACTAGTATCGCGCTACAGCTAAAAGTTAGTAGCAGCGCGGGTGCATCCGCGCTACTACTAACCTAACTACTAGTAGCGCTCACATATATCCCACGCTACTACTAACCTAACTACTAGTAGCGCTCATTTCTTATTTCCCACGCTACTACTAACCTAACTACTAGTAGCGCTCATTTGTTTCCCACGCTACTACTAATAATTTAGGAATTAAAAAAAATAAAAGTTAGATGTAGTATTCATGAATGGCAATACGCCCAGTGCAAACCAAACCAACGTCACATAACATTCTCAAGATTCCATTTAACATCAGACACACACAATGATCATCGAAAGGTGGGTACCTTCCCTGGTGTTCCATCACCAACCTAAACAGACAACTTCCCTAGATGTATCTACCAAGGCTCGGAGCTTAGATGCCGGTGGACCCGAATCCTCCCTCCCCCCGGACGGTGGCGTCGAGGTCCTCCACCTCGGCGACCTCCGGCGTCGAAATCACCTGGACAATCATCTATGCGACATGGCCACCAGCTTCACCCCTGCGCCCACCGGCTGCGCTAGTCAGTGTCGATCACCCCTGCGCCCATGTCGAGAAAGTGAAAACTTGTTAGTACGCAAATTGCATCAGTTCAATTAAATGGTATATTCCAATTCACAAGACCCATTAATTATGTTAAGGTTCTTTCTCATCTAGCAATTTAAAGGGGCTCATGCCGAAAATATATGCTTAATTCCTCACTGGCTATTCAAACTAAATGGTCCAAGAACTTTGGGACAATCAACAACCTTTCCACTTGATCTCCGCTAGCTACTTTGGATTCAACAAGAAAAGGAACATTTATTTGAACTGAAAAGAACAAGCAGGCAAGCATGCTATCAATCTTCTGGCTAGAATTTCACAAAATGCACCTGTCAAGTGTACTCTAACAATCGACGTGTCCCATCTCCTCATGATTAAGGACTCTAGCTGAGCCGACAACATGGAGCAAGATGTAGTCGTTTCCGAGCATATCAAAATACTATACCCAGGAACATATATTTCGGGACAGCAAACTAAATTGATGGCTGCTCTCAAACCGTACATCCAAACGACACAAATAAATATTCTAAAGAAACCTTGGAACTTTATATAAAACTTATGTAAAGGGGCCAACTCAAAATTCTAAGCCTAGCTAACTCATTTTTCAGATATAAGCTTGCTGTCCAAATTGGACAGTGCAGTTTTTAACTGAACCAAGTTCAGTTTACAGCCATGATGTAGAACTAGATGCTAAAACTAACACCTGGAGGGGGGTTCCCCGACATTACTTCACTATGGATTGGATAAAGAATCAATAAGTACAACACCCACGGTAAAACTCTTGCGTCAATGTTTGCAGTTTGGACCATCAGTTAAAATAAATGCACTAGCAAGTTAGCCTCTACATCAACCAGCATCAATGTTTGTAGTTTGGACCATGAGATTAATATTCAAATCCTAAAGTGAACTCTTCAAGCGTGGGATGTGCTCAGATTTCAAGAGAATTCTGAATACAAGATTCAGGAGGCTACTGGCTAGCATCTGGGTAGTCGAATTACTGTCCAATCTAGAACCAAGCCATGCAGTAAATCTAGAACAGCTCACAAATCTAACCACGACAGCTCTCCCAGGATCCAATCGTAAAACAGTAAAGGCAGCCCAAGCTAAGATTGAATTTTAGGCCTGGCATAGATACAGAAAAGAAAGAAGAAAACATAACATTCAATCCTTATTCTATACACTACATACACTAGTATGACCATATTTAGTTTACTGCAATTACCATGTACAATTCAAATGAGAACATATAAGATCAAAGGTAGGAGTAAGACATGGATAAATACCTCACTGGCTGCACAACGTCTAACTTTTTCTTCCACTTATTTGGTACCCTCAAGTTCTTGTGTGCACAAGGTTGACGCTTAGAACACAGTGAGGTCCACCGGGCTAACCAGATCGCCAAACAGCCACAAACAGACTTTGAGTTGCTACGCATACTACAAATAAAGGGGGAACTGATTCAACAAGCCATCAAAATTAGCAAGGATAATGTGTCCTAGAAAAATATAATAGTAGTATGTTCTTTGCAGCAGGTAAATTTCTTAGGACTAGGAACATACAACATTTTGAGGCACTTGCAATATGCAGTCCCACTACTGTATCGGCCGTGAAGGGAACAATGACATGAAGAAGACGAAGAAGAGGATGGCTGCTACTCTGCAAATCAACAGTACCCAAACGAGAAGAGCGAGATTGACCTTCCCAAGGGCAAGGTCCCGATGCGCAGCGCCGACGAGGTGCCGGCGCCCGCCTTGCTTCGCAACCAGGGTAGAAAACCCCCGCAACAGCGCTCCTCGTCCTCCACCTGATGGCGCCATTCGATTCCATCAACATTCATCAAAGGGGGGAGTAGATCGACTTGCTGCTGCTGTAACTAGTGTAAATCAATTCGATCGGCAAAGGGGGGCGGTGAACCCTAGCCGGCTTTCTCACATTGGGGATGGCGGCGGCGGCAGCGCAGGTGGGAGGAGGGGCGCCGGTGAGGGCCAGGCGGCGGCGCATGACGCTCCGCCCGACCGCCGCGCCCGAAACCCTAGCCGCGGGGGAGGGTTGCTGGTGGGCACGAGCGTCGAATCCAGCCGAAGGGGACGAAGTAGCGGAGGGAGGCAAGCTCAGGAGCGTGCCTGGCGGTGGAAGGAGTCGCCGGAGCGAGGCGAGGCGGCCGGCGTATGTGGCTGTAGCGGCAAGGAGTCACAGTAGAGAGAGGGGGGGCTCACGCGAGAGAGGGGGTTTTTTTTTGACAGGGATGGGTTCCCTTAGTTGTAGCGATGCTCTTGAGCCACGCTACCACTGCAATCCAAACCGTAGCGCCGCCTAGCAAATACGCGCTATTATTGAGTAGGGTCAAAAAACGGGTTTCGTCGAATGATAGTTGTAACACTGGTTGTACCTCGCGCGCTATTACTATTTTACTACTAGTAGCGCGGGTTTATAACCCTCGCTACTACTATGGCATGGCCCGGGGGGCACGGTAGAGACCGCTTAGTAGTAGCGAGGGTTAAAAGCTCGCGCTACTGCTATCAACTTAGTAGTAGCAAGGTTTAAAAACCTGCGCTACTAGTAAGTAGCAGTAGCGAGGGTTTTTAACCCTCGCTACTAGTAAGATTCTGTGTATAGGCTTTTCCCTAGTAGTGCCTATTTAACGTGAATGCGGCCGTCTCTAAAGCATAACCCCAAAACAATAGCGGTAAATCAGTAAGAGACATCATAGATTGCACCATATCTAGTAAAGTATGATTACGATGTTTGGACACACCATTACGTTGTGGTGTTCCGGGTGGCGTGAGTTGCGAAACTATTCCGCATTGTTTCAAATGTAAACCAAACTCATAACTCAAATATTCTCCTCCACGATCAGATCGTCGAAACTTTATTTTCTTGTTACGATGATTTTCACTTCACTTTGAAATTCTTTGAACTTTTCAAATGTTTGAGACTTATGTTTCATTAAGTAGATATACCCATATCTGCTCAAATCATCTGTGAAGGTGAGAAAATAATGATACCCGTCGCAAGTCTCAATGTTCATTGGACCACATACATCAGTATGTATGATTTCCAACAAATCTGTTGCTCGCTCCATAGTTCCAGAGAACGGCGTTTTAGTCATCTTGCCCATCAGGCACGGTTCGCAAGTACCAAGTGATTCATAATCAAGTGATTCCAGAAGTCCATCAGTATGGAGTTTCTTCATGCGCTTTACACCAATATGACCCAAACGGCAGTGCCACAAATAAGTTGCACTATCATTATAAACTCTGCATCTTTTGGCTTCAACATTATGAATATGTGTATCACTACTATCAAGATTTAATAAAAATAGACTACTCTTCAAGGGTGCATGACCATAAAAGATATTACTCATATAAATAGAACAACCATTATTCTCTGATTTAAATGAATAACCGTCTCGCATCAAACAAGATCTAGATATAATGTTCATGCTTAACGCTGGCACCAAATAACAATTATTTAGGTCTAAAACTAATCCCGAAGGTAGATGTAGAGGTAGCGTGCCGACCACGATCACATCGACTTTGGAACCATTTCCCACGCGCATCGTTACCTCGCCCTTAGCCAATCTTTGCTTAATCCATAGTCCCTATTTCGAGTTGCACATATTAGCAACAAAACCAGCATCAAATACCCAGGTGCTACTACGAGCATTAGTAAGGTACACATCAATAACATGTATATCACATATACCTTTGTTCACCTTGCCATCCTTCTTATCCGCCAAATACTTGGGGCAGTTCCGCTTCCAGTGATCAGTCTACTTGCGGTAGAAGCACTGAGTCTCAGGCTTAGGTCCAGATTTGGGTTTCTTCTCTTGAGAAGCAACTTGTTTGCCATTCTCCTTGAAGTTCCCCTTCTTCTTCCCTTTACCCTTTCTCTTGAAACAGGTGGTCTTATTGACCATGAACACTTGATGCTCCTTTTTGATTTCTACCTCCGCAGCTTTTAGCATTGCGAAGAGCTCGGGAATAGTCTTGTCCATCCCTTGTATATTATAGTTCATCACGAAGCTCTTGTAGCTTGGTGGCAGTGATTGAAGAATTCTGTCAATGACACTATCATCAGGAAGATTAACTCCCAGTTGAATCAAGTGATTATTATACCCAGACATTTTGAGTATATGTTCACTGACAGAACTACTCTCTTTCATCTTGCAGCTATAGAACTTATTGGAGACTTCATATCTCTCAATACGGGCATTTGCTTGAAATATTAACTTCAACTCCTGGAACATCTCATATGCTCCATGATGTTCAAAACATCGTTGAAGTCTCGGTTCTAAGCCGTAAAGCATGGCACACTAAACTATCGAGTAGTCATCAGCTTTGCTCTGCCAGACGTTCTTAACATCGTCAGTTGCATCTGCAGCAGGCCTGGCACCCAACGGTGCTTCCAGGACGCAATTCTTTTGTGCAGCAATGAGGATAATCCTCAAGTTACGGACCCAGTACGTGTAATTGCTACCATCATCTTTCAACTTAGCTTTCTCAAGGAACGCATTAAAATTCAATGGAACAACAGCACGAGCCATCTATCTACAACAAACATAGACAAGCAAAATACTATCAGGTACTAAGTTCATGATAAATTTAAGTTCAATTAATCAGATTACTTAAGAACTCCCACTTAGATAGACATCCCTCTAATCATCTAAGTGATCACGTGATCCAAATCAACTAAACCATGTCCGATCATCACGTGAGATGGAGTAGTTTTCAATGGTGAACATCACTATGTTGATCATATCTACTATATGATTCACGCTCGACCTTTTGGTCTCAGTGTTCCTAGGCCATATTTGTATATGATAGGCTCGTCAAGTTTAACCTGAGTATTCCACGTGTGCAACTGTTTTGCACCTGTTGTATTTGAACGTAGAGCCTAGCACACCCGATCATCACGTGGTGTCTCAGCACGAAGAACTTTCGCAATGGTGCATACTCAGGGAAAACACTTCCGCCTTGAAATTTAGTGAGAGATCATCTTATAATGCTATCGTTAATCAAAGCAAAATAAGATGCATAAAGGATAACATCACATGCAATCAATATAAGTGATATGATATGGCCATCATCATCTTGTGCTTGTGATAAACATCTTCGAAGCACCGTCATGATCACCATCGTCACCGGCGCGACACCTTTATCTTCATCGTAGCATCGTTGTCGTTTCGCCACCTATTGCTTCTACGACTATCGCTACCGCTTAGTCATAAAGTAAAGCAATTACAGGGCGACTGCATTGCATACAATAAAGCGACAACCATATAGCTCCTGCCAGTTGCCGATAACTCGGTTACAAAACATGATCATCTCATACAATAAAATATAGCATCATGTCTTGACCATATCACATCACAACATGCCCTGCAAAAACAAGTTAGACGTCCTCTACTTTGTTGTTGCAAGTTTAACGTGGCTGCTACGGACTGAGCAAGAACCGTTCTTACCTATGCATCAAAACCACAACGATAGTTCGTCAAGTTAGTGATGTTTTAACCTTCTCAAGGACCGGGCGTAGCCACACTCGGTTCAACTAAAGTTGGAGAAACTGACACCCGCCAGCCACCTATGTGTAAAGCACGCCGGTAGAACCAGCCTCGCGTAAGCGTACGCGTAATGTCGGTCCAGACCGCTTCATCCAACAATACCGCCGAACCAAAGTATGACATGCTGGTAAGCAGTATGACTTGTATCGCCCACAACTCACTTGTGTTCTACTCGTGCATATTACATCTACGCATAAAACCTGGCTCGGATGCCACTGTTGGGGAACGTAGTGATTTCAAACAAATTTCCTACGCACATGCAAGATCTTGGTGATGCATAGCAACGAGAGGTGAGAGTGTTGTCCATGTACCCTCGTAGACCGAAAGCGGAAGAGTTAGCACAATGCGGTTGATGTAGTCGTACATCTTCATGGCCCGACCGATCAAGCACTGAAAGTACGGCACCTCCGAGTTCTTGCACACGTTCAGCTCGACGACGTCCCTCGAACTCCGATCCAGCCGAGTGTCGAGGGAGAGTTTCGTAAGCACAACGGCGTGGTGACGATGATGATGTTCTACCGACGTAGGACTTCGCCTAAGCACCGCTACGGTATTATCGAGGTGGGATATGGTGGAGGGGGCTGAGGGAGTCCTGGATTAGGGGGTATCCGGACAGCTGGACTGTATACATCGTCCGGACTATTGAAGCGTGAAGATACAAGACTCAAGACTTCGGCTCGTGTCTGGATGGGACTCTCCTTTGCGTGGAAGACAAGCTTGGCGATCCGGATATTGTGTTTCCTTCCTTGTAAACCGACTCCATGTAAACCCTAGCCCTCTCCGGTGTCTATATAAACCGGAGAGGTTGGTCCTCAGAAGGCCGATCACAATTACAATCATACCATCATAGGCTAGCTCTTAGGGTCTAGCCTCTACGATCTCGTGGTAGATCTAGTCTTGTACTACCCATATCATCAATATTAATCAAGCAGGAAGTAGGGTTTTACCTCCATCGAGAGGACCCGAACCTGGGTAAACATCTGTGTCCCTTGCTTCCTGTTACCATCAGTCTAGACGCACAGATCGGGACCCCTACCCAAGATCCGCCGGTTTTGACACCGACATTGGTGCTTTCATTGAGAGTTCCTCTGTGTCGTCGCTGCAAGGCTTGATGGCGCCTTCAATCATCAACAACATGGTCCAGGGGGAGATTTCTCTCCCCAGACAGATCTCGTGTTTGGCAGCTTCACACTGCGGGCCAATTCGCTTGGCCACCTGGAGCAGATCGACAACTACGCCCCTAGCCACCAGATCAGGTTCGGAAACCTGAACTGCATGGCGGACATCCACGGAGACTTGATCTTCGACGGATTCGGACCCATGCCAGGAGCACCAGACAGTCACGACGAGCACGGCTTAGACCTGCTGTCGGACAAAGCTCGGGGTATCACCCCCGTAGTAGCCTCGGATCTAAATCCGGAGCGGGCTGTGCTGCCTAAAGACGGAGGGCTGGACCCCGTCCTGCAGGACGCACACTCATCGGCGGTGGAGCCGAACACGGGTCTCACCTCTGTGGTGGCCTGTGACTTCGGACCCCCGGATTCGCATCCGGATGTTGGTTCCTGTCCGCGCACTCCCGAGCCAGTCGAGCCAGCTTTGGCTCCGTTAATGGAGTTCACCGCTGTGGATATCTTCCAGCACTCGCCCTTTGACGACATGCCGAATTCGTTAAAAACTCTCTCTTTGACAGAAAATTCCGGGCCGAACTATGTCAAGTTTGAGTGGGAAGCAGGCGACGAAGAAATTCGTTACCCACCCACCACCCACTTCATAGCCATGGTTGATGATTTAACCGACGGGCTTGACTTCGACTCCGAAGGCATCGACGGTATGGACGACGATGCAGGAGAAGATTTAGAATCTATGGGGTGCCGGACTTCCGCCTCGTCACACGACATTTACATGGTGGATACGCCCAAGGAGGTCGTCGGTGAAAATCCGGAAGATAAAACCCCCAGGCAAAAGCCAAAGCGACGGCGCAGACTCCGTTCCAAGTCCAGCAACAGTAAAAATAGCAGCAAGAGCGCCAGAAGGATCGATACTCCGGTCAACCCCGAAGGCAACAACGACCATACGGAACCAGCGATGGAGCGGGACGAACCAGGTCACGCCGAACACAGTTCGGAGCAGACGCCTGAGGACAATGATCCAGAGGGACGAGTTCATCAAACCGGCCCAGCACAAGAAGACAGTCCAGACGATGATGCATTCATCATTCCAGAAGAACGCGTGGAATGAGATAACCTCCACAAAAAGCTTATGGCCACAGCGAGAAGTCTGAAGAAGCAGAAGCAATGGCTCAAAGCCGCACAGGAAACGCTCAACCGCAGATGGAATAAAGTGCTAGACACTGAAGAAAGATATGGCGACGATCGCCATACAAAGAGCTATCCAGAACGCAAGCTACTGCCAGAATTCGACGACGAGGCCGTTCCACCAAAGACTAATACAGCCAGGAGGCCCAACGTACCGCTCCACAACCGCAACGGAACAGCCACCGACGCCGCGCACGATCTACGTGAGCACCTGGATAGGAAGGCTGGCGCAACTAGGTCCATCTACGGATCTAAAGGACACACCCCGGCGAGGGACTATGGTCACCAAAACGATTACGCTAATCAAATACCAGTTCGGAATAAACACCGGACACAACAACAGCCGACCTCATGCCACAGCGCGTCCAGATACAGAGGGGCTGCTCACCCCCTGTGCTTCACTGAAGAAGTACTGGACCGTGAATTCCCACAAGGTTTCAAACCTGTGAACATAGAGGCATACGACGGAACAACAGATCCAGGGGTCTGGATCGAGGATTTTATCCTGCATATTCACATGGCTTGTGGGGATGATCTCCACGCCATCAAATACCTTCCCCTAAAGTTGAAGGGACCAACTCGACACTGGTTGAAAAGCCTCCCCAAAAATTCAATTGGGAGTTGGGAGGAACTCGAAGACGCTTTCAGGGCCAATTTTCAAGGGACTTATGTCCAGCCTCCGGATGCTGACGATTTAAGTCACATAATCCAACAGCCCAGAGAGTCCGCCCGCAAAGCTTTGGAACAGATTCCTCACTAAGAAGAATCAAATTGTCGATTGTCCGGACGCCGAAGCCTTAGCGGCATTCAAACACACCATCCGCAATGAGTGGCTCGCCATACACCTCGGCCAAGAAAAGCCAAGGACAATGGCAGCCTTAACAAGCCTTATGACCCGCTTTTGCACGGGAGAAGACAGCTGGCTAGCCCGTAAAGGCACCAGCGATCCCAGCACATCCGAAATAAGGGATGGCAACGGGAAGCCACAACGTAATAAAAACAAACGCCAAAACAAGGAAGAGAGCCCGGATAACACAACGGTTGATGCCGGAATCATGGGCTCTCGACCTGATCAGCAAAAGAAGCCATTTAAAGGCAGTAAGGAGGGACCGTCCCGTCTGAATAGAGTACTAGACAGATTGTGCCAAATTCATGGCACCCCTGACAAACCTGCGAACCACACGCACAGAGAGTGCTGGGTCTTCAAGCAGGCCAGCAAATTAAATGCCGAACACAAGGGAAGGGATACACCAAGTGAAGACGAGGATGAACCTCGCCAGCCGAACACTGGGGGATAGAAAAAATTCCCGCCAGAGGTTAAAACAGTGAACATGATCCACGCGACTCGCACATCCATGAGAAGGCACGAACATGCGCATAGAGACACGCGCGACATAGAGCCCATCGTACCCACACCTAGTCACTGGATGACTAGTCCGATCACTTTCGATCACTTGGATGGCCGAACTAGTATTCGGCGCGAAGGATCAGAGGCCTTGGTGCTTGACCCATTAATCGACGGATACCATCTCACCCACGTCCTCATGGACGGCGCAGCGGTCTCAATCTAATATATGAGGACACTGTCCGCAGGATGGGGATAGACCCATCCAGAGTTAGTCAAAGCAACACCACCTTTGAAGGGGTGATACCAAGCGTTGAAGCCTACAGCAGGGGCTCCGTCAAATGGAAGGCACTTCTCCCAATCCATTCCGAATGAGATAACAGAGGCTCGAAGCATGTCTTCTAGAATTTGGTTGACGCGTTCCACTTGACCACTCGACTGAGGGTGGAAGGCGGTGCTAAAGGAGAGACGGGTTCCCATAGCATTTTGGAAACTTTCCCAAAATCGCGAGGTGAAAAGACTTCCTCGATCCGAGTTGATTTCCAAAGGAACACCATGGAGGGACACTATTCGGGAGATGTATAAGTCTGCCAGCTGACTAGCGGTTATACTCTCACGAACAGGTAGGAAATGGGCTACTTTGGAAAGACGATCGACCACGACGAAAATAGCATTATTCCCTCTCTTGGTCCTGGGAAAACCGGTAATGAAATCCATACTAATTTTATCCCATCTCCATTCAGGAATAGTTAAGGGTTGAAGGGTGCCAGCAGGCCGTTGATGCTCTGCTTTTACACGACGACAGACGTCGCAATTAGCAATATACTGAGCAATTTCTCTCTTCATCCTAGTCCACCAGAACCTCTGGCGTAGGTCCTGATACATCTTAGTACTACCGGGATGAATAGTGAGAGGAGATTCATGAGCTTCCTTAAGGATCAATCGCCTCAGGTTTCGCACTTTGGGAACCACTAGTCGATTCCCGAAGTATACGACCCCTTGATCATTAATGGAGAAGCAATTCGCAATTCCTTTCTGAATGTTCCTCTTGATGCGGGAGATTCCCGGATCTACCTTCTGTGCTTTGATAATTTGATCCGTAGTAGTCCTCGTAAAAGTCACCTCCATAGCCTGGAAGCTCAACATGATCATCCGGAAACAGACGATCTCGCGGAGCTTGTGGACCATAGGGGCTAGGATGAGGCCTTGGACCAACAGACGGTGGCCTGCGGGGACCGCGAGGTGGGGTGATGCCTCCTACATCACGCCAAACCATCACGTCTGGCAGAGCAGATCTCACAGGATAGAGATCGCGCATATCTGAATATCCAGCTTGCACCGCCGGTGCGAACCGAGTCAAAGTGGCCTAGTGGTCAGCACGGGTATTGAAAAGCTCTAACCTCAAAGCCCGATTTTCACGGTCCTTATCCTCGAGCATCTCAGCAGTGGTGCGAGTCCGTGAATCCTCCTGAGTGGGGTCAGCATAGATAGCCTGGAGATACCCTTGTGCTCCCGGAAGTGATCCTGGCATATACCGGAAATCAAAGTCCCGAAATAGTCCAGATCTGACTCGCATAATGGTCATCATAGAGTAGGCGGCGTCCTGCACAGCCATCTCAATAGTAACCCCGAGTCCATAGGAGCAGTGAAGAGGCTCGGTGGATCCAGGATAAGATGGAAATATCCTGACAGTGCAGAGATACTGGCTTTGATTAAAGTCTCGGAATTGCTCTTCGACCGTGTACTCGGGATACCAGCGGTATCCAGCCTCAGTCATTACCCTGACCAACTTGGCAGTATGGCCGGGTACATCTAGGCATCGAGTCAGGCGAACCACTTGATTGAGGTCGCGAGTGGCCATCTGAAAGCACAATCATAATGCAAGGGCATTAGAATTTCTAGCAAAATTTCGGCAGCATAACAGCTGTAAATGCTCAAGAAGGATTTGAGACATCTGACAAAGGATTACATACACACTCAACATCATCATAACAAAGTTCTGAATCCATTCTAACAACATAATGTGGTAGTAGAACTGAACTAGGCTTGTATCCATCAAACTTATAAGGTACTACTGATTAGTAACACGTGATCCTGATAGAGAGAACAGATCCTAATTCCTTATCCCCCGGTAGAAGAATGGACTGACTCAGATCAGAATGTCATAAGATAAAGAAGTAAAAAGAGCCTTATGTTCCAACCCACAAACAATTCCCCTACATATAACTAAAGAATTTCTAGACTCAACATCGACCAGTTTGGCTTGGAGAACCTACAGGCAGTCCGGCTCTGATGCCAACGCTGTCAGGACCCCGACTCGATGTCACATCGATCTAGCCGGTAACACCTCATATCACTTTGCGGCCTCACGCACGGTATCCCCACGGGTGTCGCCTTACCTTTGCCCGGGACCGTTTGCGCCTTTTGGCTCACGTATATGATAGTGTCGCTAGCATCCATATGATAAAGAGCCCGGGCTGACATGACTAGTCGTAAACCCAAAGTGGCACAGACTTACAGGGACAGGCATCCATGACCCAGCTTCGAACGTGTCGGTCATCAGCAAGTGGGTCCGGGCTATAGCACTGGGCTAGCAGGACTCCGGTAAACCGGGCTGTAGCGGGCTAACAGGACTCCGGTACTCAAAGCGTGACATTTCCCCGAAGGGACAGACACAGGAACGAAGAAGGACACATGCCGGCCAGCCTAAGTGTTCCAGAGCAGTAGCAAGCTACCATGGCTCAGCGGTAACACTAGGAGACATTTCCCGGTAAGAGAGGCTACTAAAGATAAACAACTAGATAGTCAGATCCCACACATACCAAGCATTTCAATCATACACACAATATGCTCGATATGTGCAAATACAACGAAGCATCACAACATGACTCTACGACACAAGTACTTTATTTAAGGCTCAGGGAGCCATACATAACATACACAAAGGTACGGGTCACACGACCCAACATACAAGTCATACAGTCATACAAACCAGCAGCGGAAGTAACTTGTCTGAGTACAGACAACTAGTAAAATAAAAGAGGCTTGGAAAGCCTAGCTATACTACGTGGTCCTTCACAAGCTCAGGGTCACCACCTGGGTCTTTAGCCTACTCGTTGATGTCAACGTCTACATAGAACCCATCAGAAGGGGTTGCAGCGTCTTCTGTAAAAATGTAGATTATAGCAACATGAGTACAAAGGTACTCAGCAAGACTTACATCAGATCCTACATACATGCTTAGTATCAAGAGGGGTTGGTGGAGTTATTGCAGCAAGCCAGCTTTGACTCTTGGCTAGACTATCCTACGATACTCCAACTTGAAATGGTTTTGCGCACACAAGTCCACTACTCACCACTTCAATACACTACCGAGGATCCACCTCCGTCTTCCTACGGAAGAGCCATCCTCGGCACTCACACTTATCTTGAGGCTTTTAGTAGTTTCCATTTACTTGTCTATGAACTGTATAGGCAACCAAGTAGTCCTTTACCGCGGACGCGGCTATTCGAATAGATCATGTTAACCCTGCAGGGGTGTACTCCTTCATACACGCTCTCACCACTTACCGTCGTTTACACGACATGTACTCGGCAACCTTCAAGCGGAAGCCCAACGTGGGTGTCGGCCACGACCTACCTAATCACCTAAGCCTCCAGTCCAGGTTTATCGCCTATCCAGGTTCCATCCGCAGGGAGTCCGGCCGAGGTTTCCCATACGGCCCCGAACGATGTGAACAGGGTTCCCGAGATACCTAACGGGTATTCGGTACACCGTGCCACGTACCTACCGCATCACAGCCCACCCCTACGGTCAGCGCTGTCCACGGCCTCCAGTAGGCTACAAACACCAGAAACTACTTGCAACTCCTGGACGGAGAACTAGGGTGAATAAGAAGCCGAGAGGGTCCATTGGTTTCGGGCCCAATGCATGGTAGTAGCTGATTCTTAAATCACACATACAGATCTCAGTGCTTAAGGTCGGCTTCAATGAAACAACCCACCATGTACTCCTACATGGCCTCTCATCGATACCTTTACCAAATCGTGTTCACCACACCACGCTCATTACCGACATAATCATTTCACTCTAGCCCATCACCCAGATGAACCAGACCTGACACGACTCTAAGCATAGCAGGCATAGCAAGGTAGGAACAACACATACATATGGCTCAATCAACTCCTACACATGCTAGTGGGTTTCATCTAGTTACTGTGGCAATGACAGGTCATGCAGAGGAAATGGGTTCAACTACCGTAGCACACAGCAGTTTGAAGCGCGTTGTCTTAATGCAGTAAAAGAGAGCAGGAGCGAGAACATGGGTTTGTATCGATATGATCAAATGGTTGGTTGCTTGCCTGATGGTTCGATGCACTGATACGGTTCTTCGTTAGGGTAATCACGGTACTCCTCGGAGGCAGAACCTGTCGCAAAGGACACCGACACACAACCATCACCAAACAATGTGCAACAATATGATGCATGCATGAAACATAGCAATATGATTGTGTTGGGCTAATGCAACTAAAACCAGAAGGGTTTGAACAAATTTGAATCAAGGATTCAAATTTCAAAGTCAAATATGGCCTTTTAAAGTGCTTTTCCTTGTTCTGCTTGAAACATCAATTTAACTTGTTTGATCATGCATGAAAATAGTACAGATGGATAGATTGGATTTTTCTGATCATTTTTCATATATAATTTGTCCAATTTGGAGTTACAGAATAAAAGTTATGAATTTTTGAAGTTTAAATAATATTCTGGAATTTCCTGATTTAATTTAAATCCAGAAATATAATTATTGCGCCAGCATGACGTCAGCATGACGTCAGTGGTCAACTGCGGCTGTCTGGGGTCAAACCTGACGTGTGGGGCCCACACGTCAGTGACAGGGGGTTAAACAGGGTTAATTTAATCCTAATTACTAATTAGTGGTGCTGGGGTCCACTGGTCAGTGTCAGGGGGTTAACTAACAGTGGTTAGCGCTAATCCTAATTAGCTACAGGGCTGGGCCCACCTGTCAGGGACCCAGGGGGTCCTGCCGTGGTCAAAGTGGGTCAAACCCACCGGCGACGTGACGCCGGCGAGGCCCGAGACGGCGGCGCGATGCGGGATCGCGCTATAGGGCACGGGAGAGGCCGTTCTTGGGCTCGTTGGAGAGCTCTTGCTCCCGTGCATCGAATGGTGGTTGTGGCCGTGCCGGAGGTGGCCGGAATCGACGGCGGCGAGCTCGGCTGCGGCCGCCGGAGTTCGGGTGCGGTCGGAGTCGGCGTTGCAGGGGGTTTGGGGAGGCGTTGGTGCGTGCTGCGTGCTCCTAGTGAGGCGTGGAGCACGATAGTGTGCTCGGTTGGGCGCTACGGTGACCGTGGCCACGACGGCGACATCGCCGGCGGCGTGGAGCTCTCGGCCAAGGTGGGGCTAAGGCCTAGAGGTCGAAAGAGACCAGGGGAGAAGGGGGAAACGACTCGGGGGCTCACCGCGGTTGCAGTGGGCATCGAAGCGGGCTCGGAGACGCGCTGGAGGCGGCGAATTCGACGGCGATGATGGTCGGAGCCCGAAGAGGGGAACGGCGACGTGGCGGCGATGCAGGGCTTCCGGAGGCCTGGGGAGCGGTGGGGAGGAAGAGGGGGTTGTGGCGGAGCTTCTGAGCTAGTCGGGGGAGCGAGGGGTGGCCGGAGACGGCTGCTATGGCGAACGGCGGCGACGGTGGTGTTCGGCCGTGTGAGAGAGAGAGCGAGGGAGAGGAGGGAAGAGCCGAGGGCGAGTGAGAGAGAGCAGGGGGGAGGCGTGGCGTCGTCCAGGGGCATCGAGGCGAGGAGGGGAGGGCAGGCAGGCAGGGAGAGAGGTGGCGTGGCGCGGTGGCGCGCGCGCGCGCCGGCCACACTCCCCTCCCTCTGTCGGGACGAAGACGACAGAGGAGGGAGACGGGCTGGGCCGCCTGCTGGCTGGGCCGGCCAGCTGGCTGGGCCGCACAGTGAAGGAGCCCAGGTAAGTTTCTCTCTTTTATTTTTTTCTGTTTTCTAATTTCTGACATTTGTTTTGATTTAAATAATATATTAAATCATTTATTTAACTTATGCCAATTTTTGCAGGGCTAGATATATTATTCCAGAGCTCCTTTATAATTGACATAATATTTGGACATATATTAATATATATAATTAATATATTTCCAATGCAAATATTTATGCATTAATTCCAAAAGCCCAAAATAAATACCTATGAGCTCTTAAAAATATTGGTTTGATTTTTATCTCTGTCCAATATTTTCAGAGAGCCACATGAGCATTTTCTTGGACCCTTTTGGAGAAATTTTTATTTGGGTCATTTTCAAAATGATTCTGAGGGTTTCACAGATCCCCATTTCAAATTAAATGGAATTTTAAACATGATGCACACTCTAATGCATGACTAGCTAGGGTGTGACAACTCACCCCCACTCAAAAGAATCTCGTCCCGAGATTTGGGTTCCTCTGGGAAGAAGGCGGGGTACTCAAGTCGAAGACGATCCTCCCTTTCCCAGGTTGCTTCATCCTCAGAATGGTGCGACCACTGAACTTTGAGGAACTTGATGTTCTGACGTCGAGTGGTACGCTCGGCCTGATCGAGGATACGAATGGGGTACTCTCGATATGTAAGATTATCCTGGAGATCAAGCGTTTCGTGGTCCACTCCACGGATAGGATCCGAGAAGCAACGCGTGAGTTGAGAAACGTGGAAGACATCATGGACTCTGGAGAGGTGCGGAGGTAGTTCCAACTGGTAGGCAACTTCTCCTCGCTTCGCAAGAATGCGAAAAGGTCCAATGTAACGAGGAGCCAATTTGCCTTTGATACCGAAACGATGGGTTCCCTTCAGAGGGGTGACCCGAAGATAAGCCTTCTCGTCAACCTCGAAAGTCATAGCCTTATGTTTTCGGTCATATTGACTCTTTTGACGAGATTGAGCTGTTTTCAACTTTTCACGAACGATGCGAACTTGTTCTTCTGCTTCCTGAATCATATCCGGGCCAAAGAATTGTCTTTCCCCGGTCTCTGACCAGTTAAGGGGTGTCCGACACCGTCGTCCATAGAGAACTTCAAAAGGGGCTTTACCCAAGCTAGATTGATAGCTGTTGTTGTAAGCGAATTCGGCAAATGGAAGGCACTTCTCCCAATCCATTCCGAATGAGATAACAGAGGCTCGAAGCATGTCTTCTAGAATTTGGTTGACGCGTTCCACTTGACCACTCCACTGAGGGTGGAAGGCGGTGCTAAAGGAGAGACGGGTTCCCATAGCATTTTGGAAACTTTCCCAAAATCGCGAGGTGAAAAGACTTCCTCGATCCGAGTTGATTTCCAAAGGAACACCATGGAGGGACACTATTCGGGAGATGTATAAGTCTGCCAGCTGACTAGCGGTTATACTCTCACGAACAGGTAGGAAATGGGCTACTTTGGAAAGACGATCGACCACGACGAAAATAGCATTATTCCCTCTCTTGGTCCTGGGAAAACCGGTAATGAAATCCATACTAATTTTATCCCATTTCCATTCAGGAATAGTTAAGGGTTGAAGGGTGCCAGCAGGCCGTTGATGCTCTGCTTTTACACGACGACAGACGTCGCAATTAGCAATATACTGAGCAATTTCTCTCTTCATCCTAGTCCACCAGAACCTCTGGCGTAGGTCCTGATACATCTTAGTACTACCGGGATGAATAGTGAGAGGAGATTCATGAGCTTCCTTAAGGATCAATCACCTCAGGTTTCGCACTTTGGGAACCACTAGTCGATTCCCGAAGTATACGACCCCTTGATCATTAATGGAGAAGCAATTCGCAATTCCTTTCTGAATGTTCCTCTTGATGCGGGAGATTCCCGGATCTACCTTCTGTGCTTTGATAATCTGATCCGTAGTAGTCCTCATAAAAGTCACCTCCATAGCCTGGAAGCTCAACATGATCATCCGGAAACAGACGATCTCGCGGAGCTTGTGGACCATAGGGGCTAGGATGAGGCCTTGGACCAACAGACGGTGGCCTGCGGGGACCGCGAGGTGGGGTGATGCCTCCTACATCACGCCAAACCATCACGTCTGGCAGAGCAGATCTCACAGGATAGAGATCGCGCATATCTGAATATCCAGCTTGCACCGCCGGTGCGAACCGAGTCAAAGTGGCCTAGTGGTCAGCACGGGTATTGAAAAGCTCTAACCTCAAAGCCCGATTTTCACGGTCCTTATCCTCGAGCATCTCAGCAGTGGTGCGAGTCCGTGAATCCTCCTGAGTGGGGTCAGCATAGATAGCCTGGAGATACCCTTGTGCTCCCGGAAGTGATCCTGGCATATACCGGAAATCAAAGTCCCGAAATAGTCCAGATCTGACTCGCATAATGGTCATCATAGAGTAGGCGGCGTCCTGCACAGCCATCTCAATAGTAACCCGAGTCCATAGGAGCAGTGAAGAGGCTCGGTGGATCCAGGATAAGATGGAAATATCCTGACAGTGCAGAGATACTGGCTTTGATTAAAGTCTCGGAATTGCTCTTCGACCGTGTACTCGGGATACCAGCGGTATCCAGCCTCAGTCATTACCCTGACCAACTTGGCAGTATGGCCGGGTACATCTAGGCATCGAGTCAGGCGAACCACTTGATTGAGGTCGCGAGTGGCCATCTGAAAGCACAATCATAATGCAAGGGCATTAGAATTTCTAGCAAAATTTCGGCAGCATAACAGCTGTAAATGCTCAAGAAGGATTTGAGACATCTGACAAAGGATTACATACACACTCAACATCATCATAACAAAGTTCTGAATCCATTCTAACAACATAATGTGGTAGTAGAACTGAACTAGGCTTGTATCCATCAAACTTATAAGGTACTACTGATTAGTAACACGTGATCCTGATAGAGAGAACAGATCCTAATTCCTTATCCCCCGGTAGAAGAATGGACTGACTCAGATCAGAATGTCATAAGATAAAGAAGTAAAAAGAGCCTTATGTTCCAACCCACAAACAATTCCCCTACATATAACTAAAGAATTTCTAGACTCAACATCGACCAGTTTGGCTTGGAGAACCTACAGGCAGTCCGGCTCTGATGCCAACGCTGTCAGGACCCCGACTCGATGTCACATCGATCTAGCCGGTAACACCTCATATCACTTTGCGGCCTCACGCACGGTATCCCCACGGGTGTCGCCTTACCTTTGCCCGGGACCGTTTGCGCCTTTTGGCTCACGTATATGATAGTGTCGCTAGCATCCATATGATAAAGAGCCCGGGCTGACATGACTAGTCGTAAACCCAAAATGGCACAGACTTACAGGGACAGGCATCCATGACCCAGCTTCGAACGTGTCGGTCATCAGCAAGTGGGTCCGGGCTGTAGCACTGGGCTAGCAGGACTCCGGTAAACCGGGCTGTAGCGGGCTAACAGGACTCCGGTACTCAAAGCGTGACATTTCCCCGAAGGGACAGACACAGGAACGAAGAAGGACACATGCCGGCCAGCCTAAGTGTTCCAGAGCAGTAGCAAGCTACCATGGCTCAGCGGTAACACTAGGAGACATTTCCCGGTAAGAGAGGCTACTAAAGATAAACAACTAGATAGTCAGATCCCACACATACCAAGCATTTCAATCATACACACAATATGCTCGATATGTGCAAATACAACGAAGCATCACAACATGACTCTACGACACAAGTACTTTATTTAAGGCTCAGGGAGCCATACATAACATACACAAAGGTACGGGTCACACGACCCAACATACAAGTCATACAGTCATACAAACCAGCAGCGGAAGTAACTTGTCTGAGTACAGACAACTAGTAAAATAAAAGAGGCTTGGAAAGCCTAGCTATACTACGTGGTCCTTCACAAGCTCAGGGTCACCACCTGGGTCTTTAGCCTACTCGTTGATGTCAACGTCTACATAGAACCCATCAGAAGGGGTTGCAGCGTCTTCTGTAAAAATGTAGATTATAGCAACATGAGTACAAAGGTACTCAGCAAGACTTACATCAGATCCTACATACATGCTTAGTATCAAGAAGGGTTGGTGGAGTTATTGCAGCAAGCCAGCTTTGACTCTTGGCTAGACTATCCTACGATACTCCAACTTGAAATGGTTTTGCGCACACGAGTCCACTACTCACCACTTCAATACACTACCGAGGATCCACCTCCGTCTTCCTACGGAAGAGCCATCCTCGGCACTCACACTTATCTTGAGGCTTTTAGCAGTTTCCATTTACTTGTCTATGAACTGTATAGGCAACCAAGTAGTCCTTTACCGCGGACGCGGCTATTCGAATAGATCATGTTAACCCTGCAGGGGTGTACTCCTTCATACACGCTCTCACCACTTACCGTCGTTTACACGACATGTACTCGGCAACCTTCAAGCGGAAGCCCAACGTGGGTGTCGGCCACGACCTACCTAATCACCTAAGCCTCCAGTCCAGGTTTATCGCCTATCCAGGTTCCATCCGCAGGGAGTCCGGCCGAGGTTTCCCATACGGCCCCGAACGATGTGAACAGGGTTCCCGAGATACCTAACGGGTATTCGGTACACCGTGCCACGTACCTACCGCATCACAGCCCACCCCTACGGTCAGCGCTGTCCACGGCCTCCAGTAGGCTACAAACACCAGAAACTACTTGCAACTCCTGGACGGAGAACTAGGGTGAATAAGAAGCCGAGAGGGTCCATTGGTTTCGGGCCCAATGCATGGTAGTAGCTGATTCTTAAATCACACATACAGATCTGAGTGCTTAAGGTCGGCTTCAATGAAACAACCCACCATGTACTCCTACATGGCCTCTCATCGATACCTTTACCAAATCGTGTTCACCACACCACGCTCATTACCGACATAATCATTTCACTCTAGCCCATCACCCAGATGAACCAGACCTGACACGACTCTAAGCATAGCAGGCATAGCAAGGTAGGAACAACACATACATATGGCTCAATCAACTCCTACACATGCTAGTGGGTTTCATCTAGTTACTGTGGCAATGACAGGTCATGCAGAGGAAATGGGTTCAACTACCGTAGCACACAGCAGTTTGAAGCGCGTTGTCTTAATGCAGTAAAAGAGAGCAGGAGCGAGAACATGGGTTTGTATCGATATGATCAAATGGTTGGTTGCTTGCCTGATGGTTCGATGCACTGATACGGTTCTTCGTTAGGGTAATCACGGTACTCCTCGGAGGCAGAACCTGTCGCAAAGGACACCGACACACAACCATCACCAAACAATGTGCAACAATATGATGCATGCATGAAACATAGCAATATGAGTGTGTTGGGCTAATGCAACTAAAACCAGAAGGGTTTGAACAAATTTGAATCAAGGATTCAAATTTCAAAGTCAAATATGGCCTTTTAAAGTGCTTTTCCTTGTTCTGCTTGAAACATCAATTTAACTTGTTTGATCATGCATGAAAATATTACAGATGGATAGATTGGATTTTTCTGATCATTTTTCATATATAATTTGTCCAATTTGGAGTTACAGAATAAAAGTTATGAATTTTTGAAGTTTAAATAATATTCTGGAATTTCTTGATTTAATTTAAATCCAGAAATATAATTATTGCGCCAGCATGACGTCAGCATGACGTCAGTGGTCAACTGCGGCTGTCTGGGGTCAAACCTGACGTGTGGGGCCCACACGTCAGTGACAGGGGGGTTAAACAGGGTTAATTTAATCCTAATTACTAATTAGTGGCGCTGGGGCCCACTGGTCAGTGTCAGGGGGTTAACTAACAGTGGTTAGCGCTAATCCTAATTAGCTACAGGGCTGGGCCCACCTGTCAGGGACCCAGGGGGTCCTGCCGTGGTCAAAGTGGGTCAAACCCACCGGCGACGTGACGCCGGCGAGGCCCGAGACGGCGGCGCGATGCGGGATTGCGCTATAGGGCACGGGAGAGGCCGTTCTTGGGCTCGTTGGAGAGCTCTTGCTCCCGCGCATCGAATGGTGGTGGTGGCCGTGCCGAAGGTGGCCGGAATCGACGGCGGCGAGCTCGGCTGTGGCCGCCGGAGTTCGGGTGCGGTCGGAGTCGGCGTTGCAGGGGGTTTGGGGAGGCGTTGGTGCGTGCTGCGTGCTCCTAGTGAGGCGTGGAGCACGATAGTGTGCTCGGTTGGGCGCTACGGTGACCGTGGCCACGACGGCGACATCGCCGGCGGCGTGGAGCTCTCGGCCAAGGTGGGGCTAAGGCCTAGAGGTCGAAAGAGACCAGGGGAGAAGGGGGAAACGACTCGGGGGCTCACCGCGGTTGCAGTGGGCGTCGAAGCGGGCTCGGAGACGCGCTGGAGGCGGCGAATTCGACGGCGATGATGGTCGGAGCCCGAAGATGGGAACGGCGACGTGGCGGCGATGCAGGGCTTCCGGAGGCCTGGGGAGCGGTGGGGAGGAAGAGGGGGTTGTGGCGGAGCTTCTGAGCTAGTCGGGGGAGCGAGGGGTGGCCGGAGACGGCTGCTATGGCGAACGGCGGCGACGGTGGTGTTCGGCCGTGTGAGAGAGAGAGCGAGGGAGAGGAGGGAAGAGCCGAGGGCGAGTGAGAGAGAGCAGGGGGGAGGCATGGCGTCGTCCAGGGGCATCGAGGCGAGGAGGGGAGGGCAGGCAGGCAGGGAGAGAGGTGGCGTGGCGCGGTGGCGCGCGCGCGCGCCGGCCACACTCCCCTCCCTCTGTCGGGACGAAGACGACAGAGGAGGGAGACGGGCTGGGCCGCACAGTGAAGGAGCCCAGGTAAGTTTCTCTCTTTTATTTTTTTCTGTTTTCTAATTTCTGACATTTGTTTTGATTTAAATAATATATTAAATCATTTATTTAACTTATGCCAATTTTTGCAGGGCTAGATATATTATTCCAGAGCTCCTTTATAATTGACATAATATTTGGACATATATTAATATATATAATTAATATATTTCCAATGCAAATATTTATGCATTAATTCCAAAAGCCCAAAATAAATACCTATGAGCTCTTAAAAATATTGGTTTGATTTTTATCTCTGTCCAATATTTTCAGAGAGCCACATGAGCATTTTCTTGGACCCTTTTGGAGAAATTTTTATTTGGGTCATTTTCAAAATGATTCTGAGGGTTTCACAGATCCCCATTTCAAATTAAATGGAATTTTAAACATGATGCACACTCTAATGCATGACTAGCTAGGGTGTGACACGCATACTTACGTTGTACTCTCCTACGAGTTTTCTTTTTCCACAGACAACGTTCGTGCGATACCCTTCCAAGATACGGCACAACAGAGACAAAGGCGCAGACATGCAGCAGGGCCCCGTTCAACAGGTTTCTTTTTAGATTAAGCCCTGTGTAAACCTTTTCTATTGCCTCTTGTTGTTTAACCATCCCATGGGTTCCATACCCATAGAGCATACTGCCGTTATTGGCATTTCGCCACGACAGATTAACACACGTACCTGGAAAGACAGGGTTTATAACGAATGGGCATTCTTGAGCCCATCGTCTGTTATAAAGTCCGAATACCTTCTGGAGTGTTCAGCGTCACGAGTTGGGCCTTATATGCATCAGCTCCGAATCATGTCTTTGGTCAAATGTTGGGTTTGCCCGACTCCTGGGTTTGCTGCCTTACGTTCCGTTATTATCGGCTAAGGTGGCCAAAGGAGAACTACTGCGATTGTGCCTTGGTTATTCCGGACGAGCACCTCAGTAGAGAATTTTCTAAAACTGACTGTCATGATACAGCGAGAGACTGTTCAACCACTCGAAGACTTATCGGAATCTTTAGGATCCCTCCGCATTAACGAAGGACCATTTCCCGGTCATGTACACACGCGCCCGTATTCGGATGCAAGTGGAAGTACCAGGGGCTACATAGTAGCCCCACCATTAGACTCCCATGGCTAAGCGAAAGCGTTACAGCTATATAGTCCGGTTGCCTAATTCGACATGCGATCACCTCCTTAATGGACCAAGATGTTGGATCAAGTGTGATTATGCATATTTTTCTCGAACACCCCCGCATTATACGCGTGGGGGCTGAAGCCAACGACTACTAACTTTAGGATTACATGTATATATATACAAAAAACGGCCGCACAGGAGACACAATAATACTTTCAGGCAAAAAGTATAAATATAGCCTCACAAAATAACATTGTTTTTACAATGATTCGATTCATCACTCTAACAAGACATTCTTCGAGCGCTGCGCCTCTTTTAGGCGGGCACCTTCTGTGACCTGCGCCAAGTAGTGCTCGGCCGGATATTGGCCCCCCGCCGGATCCTGGGTCGCTATAATGGTGGCCTCCATCTCCGTCCAATAGGCTTTAACGCGGGCAAGAGCCATCCGTGCACCTTCTATGCACGCCGACCTTCTCATGGCATCAATCTGGGGCACGGCCACAAGGAACTGTTGCACCAAGCCAAAGTAACTATCCGACTTAGGCCCCTTCGGCCAAAGATGGCCCATTACAGGCCGCATTGCAAGCCCGGACAGCCTATGAAGCTCCGCTACAGCAGCCATCTTGTCACTTAACGGCAGCGGGCGGGTGGGAGCATTGAATTGCGACCAGAAAAGCTTCTCCACTTCCTTATCACCCTGATCCTCAGAGAACTTGGCAGCGTCAGCTGTACTCTTCGCCAAATCCGCATAGGCATCCGCAGGACTCCAGCGTCCATCCAGGGGAGCATACTTCGGATCAAAAAACTTCGTCCGCAGCAAGTAGGAGCCCCCAGCCGCGATTTTACCGGCCTGTTGAAGCTCCTCCTGCGCACCCCTGAGCTCGGTCCATATTTCCTTGGTGGCATTAAGTGCCTTGCTCAGGTCGGCCGAACTATCCTTATGCTCCTTTTTAAGGAGCTCATACCAGTCAGCGGCATTTTTTAACTCCACATCCATTTCGGCTATCTTTTCCTCGCTTCAGCGATGAGCAGCCTTTTCGGCACTCAATTCCTCGGCCGCCTTTAGGGCAGCCGCATTGCTAACCCGAGCTTGTTCCTTGGCCTGGGCAAGTTCCGCCCTCAGGGCCTCCACGGCAGCAGCACCATCTGCAGTCCAAACATACTACATTAATATCATGCCGCCTTCATATTTTCCGATACAAAGGAGGGCAGAGCACATATCTTGTGATTTGTCCAGCCGCTCGTTCACCAGCGTGATATCGGCATCAATCGATCCAATCTGCCTCGTTAGTTCGGCAACTTCAACGGACTGGCCGGCGGCCGGACCCACAGGTACCTGCACATATTTGCAGCACAATCATTGGTTTATGATCCCCGTTTGCTGCCTAGGGTGGGCAATTAGAGTCTTAGGGGCTACTATCTATATGGAGCACACCTAGCGCGTGCCTCACAGCCAAAAAATAGTGTATTCTTCACTACATACCTCAAAGCCTCTGAGCAGGCTTGTAAATGCTTCATTCAAGCCGCTTGTAGCGGATGGAATCTTCTTGAGCACTGCGCTCATTAATGAACGGTGCTCCTCCGAGAGTGCAACTTGCTCCAGTAGGCATGTCAGTACGTCCGGCCGGACATCGAACTGTGCCGGACCCTTCCCATCGCCCCCCGTGGGAGCCAAACGCTCCGGGCTCAGGGCGGCTGACGCATCGGCTTCCGGCTTCGGCCGATCCGGACTCCTCCGTGACGACGGTGTCGTCCGCTTCATGAGTCGGAGAGGCGGGTGGGGTCTCGCTCTCCATCATCTCTGGAGGAAGATCCCTCGAAGACGAACTCTGTTGAGAAGAGCTGCTAGCCGGATTGCAAAAGACGAATCCCGGTTATTGAGCTAGGAGGAAGATAGTACCTTCAAATTAATGATTGACTTACAGCTCGGTGAAGGCCTGTCCCGTTAGCGGGCACGACACCATGAGGGTGCCCGTCGGGGCAAGGCCCCCTGGGGATACCTTTTTCCCTGGTTTGGGCATCTCCGCCTCCAAGTCTTCGGAGGCAGCCCTCTTCTTCCCACGCGGGGAGGAGGCCTTAGCCTCCCCTTCCGGACTATCCTCCTTAGGGGAGGTAACAATTCCCCCAGTTCGGATGTGTAGCGTGTGGAGTTCGGTTTCTTCGTTCTTCCCCTTGTCCTTCCCTGAGGGCATTCTGCTGAGTACCCGGTCAAGCATCTTGGCCATGGTGGGACCAGGCGAGCCTTCGGGAAGTGGCGTCGGACACCTGATTCTCTCCCCCTTGCTGAGCCATTCCTGGCCACGGATGAATTTTAGAATAAGCAATTGTGAAAAATACAAAACAAGGTGTTCGGTATCAAGGTTACTTACTTGGGTATCTAGGCGATTGTAGCTTAGGCCCGCATCCTCGGTGGTGTCCGGACACTCTACTTTCGGTCCGAAGAATAATTTGCAGATCCCTTCGAGCTTCAAGCCGAAGAAGTGCTTGACAGTCCGCGGACCCTCCGGATTAAACTCCCACATCCGGAGAGGCCGGCGTTGGCACGCCAACATCCGTCGGATTAACATCACTTGCATTATGCTGACAAGGTTAATGTCCCTCTCAAGAAGCTCTCGGATGTGATTCTGCAGTATTGGTACATCGCCAGCAGGCCCCCAACTCCGTCCTACGTCGGTCCAAGACGCCAACTATGACGGAGGGCCCGAGCGGAATTCGGGGGCGGCTACCCACTTTGTGCCCCTGGGAGTCGTAACATAAAACCACCTCCGCTGCCATACATCGGATACTTCTGGGAAAGAACCCTCTGGCCATGGGCCATCGGCGTTCCTGCTTATTATGGCACCTCCGCACTCCACATGTCGCCCCTCGATCATCCTTGGCTTCACATTGAAGGTCTTGAGCCATAAGACGAAGTGTGGAGTGACGTGAAGAAAAGCCTCGCACACGATAATGAACGACGAGATATGGAGGATAGCGTCCGGAGCCAGATCATGAAAATCCAACCCATAGTAGAACATGAGCCCCCTCACAAAGGGGTCGAGGGTGAAGCCCAAGCCGCGGAGGAAGTGAGGGACAAACACGACGCACTCATTGGGCTCCGGTGTAGGGATGACTTGCCCTGGAGCAGGAAGCCTGTGCTGGATGTCGGCGGTCAGGTATCCGACCTCCCTAAGCTTCACAATGTCTTCCTTTTGAATCGAGGAGGCCACCCACCGACCTTGAGGGTCAGATCCGGGCATATTGGAGGAACTAGGGTGTTGGAGCTTAGGTTTCGGGTGTTAGAACTCGAGGTGCGAGAAGGCGCGAGGAAGGTGGAAAATAGGCATAGGCCTCGACCCCTTTATAAAGGGGGTGAATATCAAGAGTCCTCGGTGTGACCGTTTGAGGCTTATCTAAAAACACACAGAGTTATACCAACGGCCGTCGCGGGGTCACGCACGCCCATATTAATGGAAAATCCCGTAATAAGAGGAACACGATCTCTGCCTCGACGGGGCGTGCCAATAAAACCGCCTCGCAACACGAGTCGAGGTGGGGTCAAGAAACGCCGGTTCGCGTTGGACCAGACCACGATGCAAGGGCACGACGTACAAAGATTGCCAGCGGATCAGATTTATGCTATGGTATGTGAAGATCATCTTGCGGATCTGGACACGGTCTACGTGTTCGATAACCACTTTGGAGTATTCGGAGAAGGAACCCGCCTTGCAATGCCGAAGACAAGACTGCGCGCTGGAAGACACGGTCATCGTCATTGAAGCCTGGTTCAGGGGCTACTGAGGGAGTCCTGGATTAGGGGGTATCCGGACAGCCGGACTGTATACATCGTCCGGACTATTGAAGCGTGAAGATACAAGACTCAAGACTTCGGCCCGTGTCCGGATGGGACTCTCCTTTGCGTGGAAGACAAGCTTGGCGATCCGGATATTGTGTTTCCTTCCTTGTAAACTGACTCCATGTAAACCCTAGCCCTCTCCGATGTCTATATAAACCGGAAAGGTTGGTCCTTAGAAGACCGATCACAATTACAGTCATACCATCATAGGCTAGCTCTTAGGGTCTAGCCTCTACGATCTCGTGGTAGATCTACTCTTGTACTACCCATATCATCAATATTAATCAAGCAGGAAGTAGGGTTTTACCTCCATCGAGAGGGACCGAACCTGGGTAAACATCTATGTCCCTTGCTTCTTGTTACCATCAGCCTAGACGCACAGATCGGGACCCCCTACCCGAGATCCGCAGGTTTTGACACCAACAGGGGCACCACACACGGCTAATAGATCTCAAGGATCAATTGTTGTTGTGTCTAGAGGTGCCCCCTGCCCCCGTATATAAAGGAGCAAGGGGGAGGGGGCGGCCGGCCAGGAGGGGGCCCGCCAGGAGGAGTCCTACTCCCACCGGGAGTAGGACTCCCTCCTTTCCTTGTCCAAGTAGGAGAGGGGGAAGGAAGGGAAGAGAGGAGAGGAAGGAAAGGGGGGCGCCGCCCCCCCCCCCTCCTTGTCCTATTAGGACTAGAGGGGGAGGGGCGCGTGGCCTTCCCTGGCCGCCCCTCCTCTGCTCCACTTTGGGCCCATGAGACCCATTAACCCCCCGAGGGGTTCCGGTAACCCCCCAGTACTCCGGTATATATCCGATAACCCCCAGAACCATTCCGGTGTCCGAATATAGTCATCCAATATATCAATCTTCATGTCTCGACCATTTCGAGACTCCTCGTCATGTCCGTGATCACATCCGAGACTCCGAACTATCATCGGTACATCAAAACACATGAACTCATAATATAGCTGTCATCTAACTTTAAGCGTGCGGACCCTACGGGTTTGAGAACTATGTAGACATGACCAAGACACGTCTCCGGTCAATAACCAATACCGGAACCTGGATGCTCATATTGGCTCCTACATATTCTACGAAGCTCTTTATCGGTCAAACCACATAACAACATATATTGTTCCCTTTGTCATCGGTATGTTACTTGCCCGAGATTCGATCGTCGGTATCTCAATACCTAGTTCAATCTCGTTACCGGCAAGTCTCTTTACTCGTTATGTAATGCATCATTTCATAACTAACTCATTAGCTACATTGCTTGCAAGGTTTATAGTGATATGCATTACCGAGAGGGCCCAGAGATACCTCTCCGACAATCGGAGTGACAAAACCTAATCTCGGAATACGCCAACTCAACATGTACCTTTGGAGACACCTGTAGAGCTCCTTTATAATCACCCAGTTACGTTGTGATGTTTGGTAGCACACAAAGTGTTCCTCCGGTAAACGGGAGTTGCATAATCTCATAGTTGTAGGAACATGTATAAGTCATGAAGAAAGCAATAGCAACATACACTAGTAGAAAAGGGGGCAATGGTCCAGGCCAGGCCAGCCCATTAGTCCCGGTTCAGTCCAGAACCGAGACCCATGGGGGCGTTGGACCCGGTTCGTAAGCCCCGGGGGCCGGCCGGGCCACGTGGGCCATTGGTCCCGGTTCGTCTGGACCTTTTGGTCCCGGTTGGTGGGACGAACCGGGACCAATGGGCCTCGCTCCTGGCCCACCACCATTGGTCCCAGTTGGTGGCTTGAACCGGGACCAAAGGCTGCCGTTTAGTCCCGGTTTGTGGCCAGTGAGGGGAGAGCTTTGTGGTGCTCTAGCTCACCTCCTATGCACACGAGGTGTTCGATGGAATGCCCGAGCCACACTACTTAAGCTTTCTCCTCTCCAAGCTCCATTTTCCTTAATATTTGTCTAGGTTTAGCGGTCCGTCATGTCCCGTCCCCGTCTTCACCGCCGTCGATCGCCCGCGCCGATCTCGTCGCAGGCACCACCGTGGTGAGCCTCTTGTTCTTATCTTCTTTCTGAAAGGAAAAAAATTCTAACTTGTATGTTTATATAGATACTTGTATCATTTTCTTACTTTTATTATTGCATCTTATATAGTGCGATGGTTTTGGTATCCGCCCCCGTTGGCCCTCGTCCTGTCTATGATTCGGATGTGGTATATATTATCTTTTCATAACTATTGGTTCATTTATTGTTTACGACAGTTATGCCGACCAACGTGACATAGATTTTATTTATCTAGGAGGTTGTTGAACCGGAAATTCCAACTGACCCTATTGTCGAGAGGTTAAATTTAGTTGAAGAAAAAAACATTTTGTTGAAGGAAAAAATAAGAAAAATTGAGGAGGAGAAGATGATATTGGAGTTGCATGTTGCGGATGTCGTCGATGATCACAAGATCAAGATGGATGCAATGCGCTTGAAGATTAGAAATATTAGAAAATATGACATTCATACCGAGGCTTGGTATCATTATGCTGTCGGATCAGTTTTTACATTGGTTGCAATTATGATCGCATTTATTTTCGCATTGAAATGTTTTACATAGTTTCAATGTATGGTTTAATTAATTTAGATGCTCTGCGGAGCTTTATGTGGTTAGATGAGAACTATGTATGTACTTTGGTTTTAATGTGATGATGAACTTCTATTAATTTGGTCACTTAATTATCTATTCATGATGTTCTGTAATTATTTTTGACACACTTAATTATATATAATGCACGCAGATGAACCGGCAATGGATGCACGGTTCAAGACACACCTCCGAGTACATTAAGGGCGTGCATGATTTTCTCGAAGTGGCTGAGGCAAACAAGCATAATGGTTTTAGGTGTTGCCCATGCCCTATATGTGGGAATACGAAGTCTTACTCTAACCGGAAAATCCTTCACACCCACCTGCTTTACAAGGGTTTCATGCCACACTATAATGTTTGGACGAGGCACGGAGAAATAGGGGTTATGATGGAAGACGGCAAAGAAGAAATGTACGATGACAACTATGTGTCCCCTGAATACGGTGATGCTCTGAAGATCAAGAGGAACCAGACGATGTGCACAATGATGCTGCAACGGGCGAAGCTGCTGAAGATCAAGAGGAACCACACGATGTGCCCGATGATGATGATCTCCGCCGGGTCATTGTCGATGCAAGGACGCAATGCGGAAGTCAAAAGGAGAAGCTGAAGTTCGATCGCATGTTAGAGGACCACAAAAAAGGGTTGTACCCCAATTGCGAAGATGGCAACACAAAGCTCGGTACCGTACTGGAATTGCTGCAGTGGAAGGTAGAGAATGCTGTGCCTGACAAAGTATTTGAGAAGCTACTGAAAATATTGAAAAAGAAGCTTCCAAAGGATAACGAATTGCCCGACAGTACATACGCAGCAAAGAAGGTCGTATGCCTTCTAGGATTGGAGGTGCAGAAGATACATGCATGCCCTAATGACTGCATACCGCGGTGCGTACAAGGATCTGAACGCATGCCCGGTAAGCGGTGCATTACGATATAAGATCACACGAGATGACCCTGGTGATGTTGACAGCGAGCCCCCCAGAAAAAGGGTTTCTACGAAGGTGATGTGGTATGCTCCTATAATACCACAGTTGAAATGTCTATTCAGAAACGGAGAGCATGCCAAGTTGATGCGATGGCACAGTGAGGACCGTAAGAAAGACGGGAAGTTGAGAGCACCCGCTGACGGGTCGCAGTGGAGAAAAATCGAGAGAAAGTACTGCGATGAGTTTGCAAGTGACCCAAGGAACGTATGGTTTGCTTTAAGCGCGAATGGCATTAATCCTTTCGGGGAGCAAAGCAGCAATCACAGCACCTGGCCCGTGACTCTATGTATGTATAACCTTCCTCCTTGGATGTGCATGAAGCGGAATTTCATTATGATGTCAGTTCTCATCCAAGGCCCTAAGCAACCCGGCAACGACATTGATGTGTACCTAGGGCCATTAGTTGAAGAACTTTTACAGTTGTGGAACGAAAATGGTGTACGTACGTGGGATGAGCACAAACAGGAGGAATTTGACCTAAAGGCGTTGCTATACGTGACCATCAACGATTGGCCCGCTCTCAGTAACCTTTCAGGACAGACAAACAAGGGATACCACGCATGCACGCACTGTTTAGTTGACACCGATATTATATACCTGGGAAGCTGCAGGAAGAATGTGTACCTGGGCCATCGTCGATTTCTTCCGACCAACCATCAATGTTGAAAGAAAGGCAATCATTTCAAAGGCGAGGCAGATCACCGGAAGAAGCCCGCCATGCGTACCAGTGATCACGTACTTGCTATGGTCAATGATTTACACGTAATCTTTGGAAAGGGTCCCGACGCACTAGCTGTTCCGAATGACGCTGAGGGACACGCACCCATGTGGAAGAAGAAATCTATATTTTGGGACCCACCCTACTGGAAAGACCTAGAGGTCCGCTCTTCAATTGACGTGATGCACGTGACAAAGAACCTTTGCGTGAACCCGCTAGGCTTCTTGGGCGTGTATGGAAAGACAAAAGATACAGCTGAGGCACGGGAGGACCTGCAACGTTTGCACGAAAAAAGACGGCATGCCTCCAAAGCAGTATGAAGCTCCTGCCAGCTATGCTCTGGGCCCCGTATTTCTACACAATATGTACCCCTTTGAGAGGTTCATGGGAGTCCTAAAGAAATATGTCCGTAACCGTGCTAGGCCAGAAGGAAGCATCTCCATGGGCCATCAAACAGAGGATGTCATCGGGTTTTGTGTTGACTTCATTTCTGGCCTTAAGAAGATAGGTCTCCCTAAATCGCGGTATGAGGGGAGACTGACTGGAAAAGGCACGCTTGGAAGGGACTCAATAATATGCAGGGACGGATATTCTTGGTCTCAAGCACCCTACACAGTTCTACAAAACTCTATCTTGGTGACCCCATATGTCGATGAACACAAGAACAGTCTGCGCTCCAAACACCCGAAGCAGTGCGACGACTGGATTACATGTGAACACATCAGGACTTTCAGCAGTTGGTTGGAAACACGTCTCAGATGTGACAACACTGTTTGTGATGAGCTGTACTTGTTGTCCAGGGGACCATCTTCAACTGTTACGATTTGGAAAGGATACGAGATAAATGGGAATACATTTTACATGATTGACCAAGATCAAAAGAGCACCAACCAAAACAGCGGTGTCCGCTTTGATGCAACAACCAAGAGGGGAAAGGACACATATTATGGTTACATAGTGGACATATGGGAACTTGACTACGGACATGATTTTAAGGTCCCTTTGTTTAAGTGCAAATGGGTCAATCTGTCAGGAGGCGGGGTACAAGTAGACCCATAATACAGAATGACAATAGTGGATCTAAAAAATCTTGGGTACACTGACGAACCGTTCGTCCTAGCCAATGATGTGGCACAGGTTATCTATGTGAAAGACATGTCTACCAGACCGAGAAAAAGAAAAGATAAGGAAGCGAATACATCATACGATGAGCCAAAGCGCCACATAGTTCTTTCAGGAAAAAGGGACATCATGAGAGTGGAGGGCAAGACAGACATGTCTGAAGATTATGAAAAGTTTCATGAAATTCCTCACTTCAAAGTCAAGGCTGACCCCAGCATCCTGATAAACGATGAAGATTATCCATGGTTACGGCGCAATAAGCAAATGACACAAGCCAAAAAAAAGTGAAGACTTTCTCCCGCAACTATTATGGTGATACCATGCCAACTTTGTAACAAACGAGTATGATACCATTGTCCGTTTTGTACATGCACATGCTATGTGGGTGAAATTATGATACCATGCCAACTTTCAACTTTTTCAAAGTTCATTTGAAAACTAATGGCACTAACAGAACGTTTATAACTTTTCTAAAACTAAAAGCAAAAAAGAATTAAAAAATAGAGCAAAAAACAAAATAAAATAAATAATGAAGAAAACAAAACAAAAAAACAGGAAAAAAAATAAAAATAGCAACAATAAGTATTTTGTTGTAAGTAGAAACAAAATAAAATAAATAAAGCAAGAAAGAAAACAAAAAAAGTGTTTTCAAATTTGAAAACTAATGGCACTAACAGAAAGTTTATAATTTTTCTAAAACTAAAAGCAAAAAAGAAATAAAAAATAAAGCAAAAAAACAAAAGAAAATAAATAATGCAGAAAACAAAACAAAAAAACTAGAAAAAAAATAAAAATAGCAACAATAAGTATTTTGTTGTAAGTAGAAACAAAATAAAATAAATAAAGCAAGAAAGAAAACAAAAAAAGTGTTTTCAAATTTGAAAACTAATGGCACTAACAGAAAGTTTATAATTTTTCTAAAACTAAAAGCAAAAAGAATTAAAAAAATAAAGCAAAAACAAAAGAAAATAAATAATGGAAAAAACAAAAAAACTGGAAAAAACAAAAAAAACTGCCATCTATTGGGCCACCACGGCCTGAATACGACTAGAAACCCAACCTGGGACAGGATTCAGGCCCGCAGAAGGCCCAATAGGCCCACAGCAGCATAGTGTGAGATTAGGCCCGAAAGCCTACAGTTGAGAGGAGCGCGAGAGGGTGGGCGCAACAGCGCTTATAAACCACTCTCGAGCCCTCTCAACTAGCAAGGTGGGACTAAACTTTCGCCGCGCTGTGGGTAGCACAGGGGCCTTTGGTGCCACAAACCGGTACCAATGCCCCCCCTTTAGTCCCGGTTGGTGCCACCAACCGGGACCAAAGGCCGCCGCTTCCCGCCCTTTGGGCTGCTGAAAAGAGGCCTTTGGTCCCGGTTGGTGGCACCAACCGGGACTAAAGGGTGCATTAGTTCCGGTTGGTGCCACGAACCGGGACTAAAGATCTTGCTATATATACAACACTTAGCAGTTTCGACCAAATCCCCCACTTCTCCCCCGACGCCCCTGCTCCTCCTCGTCGCCGTCGCTGCCCGACGCCCCTGCTCCACCTTGTCGTCGTCGCCGCCACCGATGCTGTCAGGCTGCTCGCCTTCGCCGTCGCCGCCACCACCGACGCCGTCAGGCTGCTCGCCTTCGCCGTCGCCGCCACCACCGACGTCGTCAGGCTGCTCGCCTTCGCCGTCGCCGCCGCCCCCTGTGAGCACAGCCTGCTCCCGCGCCCCTCCCATCCCGCGCCCCTGCGCGGCCGCCGCGCCGCCGCCCCTGTCATGCGCGGCCGCCGCGCGCCGCCCCGCTGCCCCTGCCCTGCATTTTTCATAGCATTTTTTTGTATTTTTGTGTATATGTGTTTGTATGTGTATATATGTGTACATGTTCATATATTTTTTTTCATGTGTATTTTTTTGTTCATTGCATTTTTTTCATATATGTAATGTATATATGTATGTGGTAGCTATATGATGAATTGATGTGGCTATGTATGTATGAATATAATGTTCATAGCATTTTTTATTTAGGTTGTTAGTAGATATCGATTTTAGGTTAGTGCATTTTAGGTTAGTGTAGAGGAGAAAGGAAAATAAGGAAAAGGAAGAAAAGAGGAAGAAGGAAGAAGGAGATCGAAGAAGAAGAAAAAGAAGGAGAGGAAAAAGGAAAATAAGAAGAGGAAGAAAGGAGAAAAAGAGGAGAGGAGGAAGAGGAGAAATAAATAAGAAGAGGAAAAAAGAAGAAAAAGAAGAGGAGAAGCCCTCTTCTTATTTTCCTTTTTCCTCTCCTTCTTTTTCTTCTTCTTCGATCTCCTTCTTCCTTCTTCCTCTTTTCTTCCTTTTCCTTATTTTCCTTTCTCGAGGGAGAAGAAGAAAAAGAAGAGGAGAAGAAGAAGAAAGGAATAGAGGAGAAAGAAGAAACTTCAACACGAGGGGGGGTACCGATACCCCCTCCCCGATAACATTATTTTCCCATGTATATGTATGTCGCGTCATTGTCGATATAACCCCCTCCCGGATAACTTCAACATGAGGGGCGGTCGATATATAACCCCTCTCGACCGTGATAACTTATACCACGGCAGCACCCCCCTCGGCCCTCTCGCTCGACCAAAACTCTCGAGGACACCCAAACCCTAGAGAGAAAACGATGTTGGTCTCCTACCCCCTCCCGCCGCGCCCCTACCCGACAAATTAACTCTCTCGAGGCCACCCAAATTTACCAAGTTAAAAGAGCGTTGTCATCAAGGCCACCCCAAACCATTGAAGCGTTGTGTCGAGGCCACCCCAAACCCTAGAGAAGCAGCGTCGAGGCCACTAACATGATTCCTTATTGTGATTAGCTAGCTAGTTCTACGTTTGCCACTAATATATATCCATCTGTACCATGTTTGAATAATAATTTACATGTTGTAAATATTTGCAGAAACTATGGAGCACTCCCGAGACGAAGCAACAGAAGCGATGTTGGGGGACATAATCGCACAAGGAAGTGATGTCATTACGTCATTTCTCAACGACACCGATGGTTAGGAAGGACTGGGTAAAGAATAGGGCTATGTTCATGATGGCTCTGGCCCATTAATGCCGGTACAAGAAGAGGGCTATGTTCATGATGGCTCTGGTGACCCAATGGAGGTACAAGAAGGAGACCGTGCTGACTGCTCCGGTGACCAAACCGAGTCCGGCCAGGTATATATATATTAGTTAAGCCCGTGCTGACTAGTTAATTGATGCATCCATTGTTTTGGTATATGTACACATATTAATTAACTCTCGTCTTTCTTCCTTTTTCTAGCCCTCCGGATCGAGCACAACTTCGGTAAGGAGACGAGGCCCGAAGAAAAAGTTGAGCTCGGATGAAAGGTTTGAGATCATAGAAATTGCGCCCGACGGCGAACCGATTGAACCCATCCGGACAAAGAACGCATTTTCTGCTCAGTGCGGGGTTCTTGTTAGGGACAAGATCCTGATAAGCATCCAGCAATGGTATAAGCCTAAGGAGGAAGACCCTGAGGTGTCTTATGTCAATGATATGCAGAAAGATGATCTTTGAACTCAGCTGAAGGCAAATTTCACCCTACCGCCAGAGGAGGATCCGGAGAAGCCAGTTAAAGAGCAATTAATCAAGTCTTGTGCTCTTAAGAAGATGGCAACCCTATTCAGGAGGTGGAGGAAAGAGCTGAACAAGTTTGTCGACAAAGAAGAGACACCAGAATTCATCGGCAAATATGAGAAGATCAAAGATCACTGGCCCGCATTTGTGGCCCACAAGACATCGGAAAAGAGTAAGAAGATGTCGGCGACAAACAAGCAAAATGCTGCGAAGAAGCAGTTTCACCATTGCACGGGGTCAGGTGGCTACCTCAAAGCCCGGCCTAAGTGGTCCACGGCTGAGAATGATCTGCTTGATAAAGGGATCGAACCAGAGACAATGAACTGGCCAGACCATTGCCGGACTTGGTTCTTCGCGGCTGGCGTAACCTTGGACCCTGTATCAGGGAAGTGCCGTTGGATGGACGAGCAACTAAAAATACCAGTCAAGAGGCTTCGGCACTATATCAATGCAGCGCAGCAAGGGACGTTCGTTCCAAACAGGTAGAAGGACGAGCTCACAATGGCCCTCGGGAATCCTGAGCACCCTGGACGGACACGAGGCACGCTAGGCTCCATTCTGTGGAAGGTTGGTTTTCCGGACGCAGGGGGTTACAAAACCCACGAGAGGAGGAAGAAACTGGAGCAGGGCCAACTGCAGGCGCTGCACGAAAGGGTAATGGGGCTAGAGGAACGAGAAGCAGATCGCAGCAAATGACCTGCCGAAGCTTCCCCCGAAGCTACCCCGCCATCTCAGCGGAGAAGCAGCGTAGCTTCCACCGAGCTGCTTCAGCCGGAGCATGTCTTTGACGGCTCCTGCCAGCTATCCCGTGGATGCTATCATGGAGTCTCAAAATTGCCACATTATGACGCGATGGATGAATATAAAGGTCAAGGTGGCTGTTGGCTCTGTTTATCGTACTAAACCCGGCGCAACTTTTCACTGCCGGCCGATTCCAGAAGGATATGCTAGGGTGATGGTGGATGAAATAACAGAGGGATTTGAGGACCTCCAGCTTGACCACCCTACCGGTGAAGGGGAGACTAGGCTGGGTTCTGCTCTGAAGACTCCATACCTATGGCGGAAGGAGCTCATCAACCTTCCGAACTGGACGCCTCCGCCTCCTCCTCCTCCTCCGGCGAGTCAGGGCACTCCACCTCCTCCACCGCCTCCTCCTCCGGCGAGTGACGATCAGGGCACTGGGCCTCCTTCTCTGGCGCGTAGCGGCACTCCGCCTCCTTCTCCGCCTTCGCCGGCGCGCCCGAGCAACCAGCAGCCTCCTCCTTCTCCGCCTCGCCAGCAAGGGCGGAAGAGACCCGCCGCCGCCCCGGCTGCTCCGGCGCGTCGTAGTCCTTCTCCTCCGCCTCGTAAGCAAGCACGAAAGAAGACAGACATCACAGCCGCTCCGTCTGTTCCGGCGTCTAGCAGTACAGCCAGAGGCGGGAGGCAATACAGATACGGTTTTTCCTCTCAAGCCTCTAGAGAAGTTACTGTATGAGAGGACCGAGGAGTAAAACGCGGCGATCATGCGGACCCACATGAAGGACTTCTTTGAAGGGGTCAAAGCAAAGAGACATCCACCTCCGGAGGAGAAGGTAGATCCGGTGAAAGCAAAGCGCACTCTTGATGCCCTGAGGAAACTGGCAAAGTCTCCGCCGGGAACCAACTATGAGCGCATTACTGAACAGACATATCTCCAAGCGGAGCGGTCGGGAAGTACTGTCAGACATCAAAGGTCAAGAGAACGAGCAGCTGCGAAAAAAGTTGCCCAGCTCGGCGAACAAGCAAATCAATCGTGCCCTCCGCTCAATGTGTCTAGCGGCAACATCGTCGCTAATGCTCCGGGGATGGTGGCCGGTTTTGGCAATCTATTAGATTACCTGCCTGACGATCAACTTCCTGATTTCATGGAGGTGGACGAACACAGATACGAGTACGGGAAGCCTCTCGTCAAAGATGAAAAATCTCTAACAACGATGATGCGAAGATTCCATAATTGGTACATGAATACCTGCAGAGAGTCTGGGTGGACGAATAGTTTGTATCTGAACATTAAAGAGGAGCACGACCTCGTTGGAGCTGATCTGCTGTGTGTTCCATTTGAGGAGTTCTTCGCGTTCTTCAATCAAAAGGCCCTCGATAAATTAACGGTCTTTGCTACTGTCTGTAAGTACTATTTCTGTCATTAAGTCTCTATATATAGCTCGGCTCTTTCATTGCATGTATTTATAATTAATTATCCTCAATATATTATGCAGATTGAAGATCGTCGAGTGCAGAAAACAAGAAATGTATGATATTGGGTTCATTAACACAAATATCATAGATGAATTTCTGGTTAAAAAGCACGCCGAAGAGGCCGAGGCCAACTTGCTACAATCGTTGATCAAAAATCAAAACAAAGATACCATACTCTTTCCTTACAACTTCAAGTGAGTGTTACTGTCGTGTGCATATTCGGTTTCCCTTATTACTCGAGCGAGGTTATAGTAATGTAATTGATGAGTTATGCATGCGTGCGCAGCTTCCACTATGTTCTTCTGGAGATTAAGCTTGAGCGGGGACTAGTAACCGTCTTAGACTCGAGACGAAAAGATCCCGAAACCTATGCGGACATGACTGAATTGCTCAACAAGTAAGTTCAATCGATCATTATCGCACCATATCGGCAACTTTTTGTTCATTTCCTGATATCTCAAGTAATAATAATTATTTTCTTTGTCTTGCAGGGTTTGGAAACAGTTCACCGCAGAAGCTCCGGGACTGCCGAAGGAGCTGCGATATACATACCCGAAAGTAAGTACTACTGGCTAGCTAGTTGCGCGCATCTCCCGTTGATTCTATAGCTATACTTTCATCAATGCCATTTATAATGCTTCATTATCAGTTTGATTGACCTCTATTTCTCGTAAAGTGCTTGTGGCAGGAACAAGGGAATGATTTCTGTGGATACTACGTGTGCGAGTTCATCTACAACGCGACTTTGAAAAATAAGCGGGGCTACTCTAAAAGACAATATGAAGTGCGTAAGCAATAATATTCACAATTTCATTTTATTACACCATCATTTCTGTTGAGTTTCATTCATATATATGTATTAATTAACCCCCTTCTTCAAATTAGACGTGGCAGATGCGGAATGAACTCCTAGAACAAGATCGCATGAAAGCAATTCAAGAGGAATTGGCGGGATTCTTTCTTGACCACGTCATCAATAAAGCCGGAGAATACCATGTGGAAGTTGATTTCAATTGCTAGGGGATTGTAATTAAGAGATCTTACATATTGTATATGTATGTAGCCAGTAGCGTCGGATAGATAATACGAAAACTTGTTGTTCGACCAATCTCTCGGAGAAGGAGAGGTCGATCGATCACTTCTCTTGGTATGCATGACGAACTTCTGTACTTAATGGTTCCCTTCATTTTCTTACTAGCTAGCGTGTCGAGGGCCTCTCTATGTATAGTACGTAGCGTCGACCAAGCACGGACATAAGAGAGGACACTTCTCTCTATTAATTAGCTAGCTAACACAATATATGACACACCTAAATTAACCCCCCAAAACCCCCAACCCCCCCCCCCTTTAAAAAAAACAAAACCCCCAGCCACTGGAATGCTGACGCGTGGATGCTTTTTGGTCCCGGTTGGTGCCACCAACCGGGACCAAAGGTCCCCCTGCCTGGGCTCGGCGCACCGGCCACATGGAGGACCATCTGTCCCGGTTCGTGTTAGAACCGGGACTAAAGGGGGGAGGTATTAGTAACGACCCATTAGTCCCGGTTCATGAACCGGGACTAAAGGCCCTTACGAACCGGGACAAATGCCCCCTTTTCTACTAGTGATACTAAACGATCATGTGCTAAGCTAACGGAATGGGTCGAGTCAATCACATCATTCTCCTAATGATGTGATCCCGTTAATCAAATGACAACTCATGTCTATGGTTAGGAAACACAACCATCTTTGATTAACGAGCTAGTCAAGTAGAGGCATACTAGTGACATTATGTTTGTCTATGTATTCACATATGTATTATGTTTCCGGTTAATACAATTCTAGCATGAATAATAAACATTTATCATGATATAAGGAAATAAATAATAACTTTATTATTGCCTCTAGGTCATATTTCCTTCAGTTGTAGCATCACCGTATTCAGGGGGCACATAGTTGTCACCATCCTCTTCTTCTTCCTTGTCTTCCATCATAACCCCTCTTTCTCTGTGCTTGGTCCAAACATTATAGTGTGGCATGAAACCCTTATAAAGTAGGTGGGTGTGAAGGGTTTTCGAGTCAGAGTAAGACCTCATATTCCCACATATAGGGCATGGACAACACATAAAACCATTTTGCTTGTTTGCCTCAGCCACTGCGGGAAAATTATTCACGCCCTTAATGTACTCGGAGGTGTGTCTATTACCGTACATCCATTGTCGGTTCATGTGCGTACATAATGAATAGATAAGTGACAAAATTAATAGAAGTTCATCATCACATTAAAACCAAAGTACATACATAGTTCTCATTGAACAACATATAGCTCTCCAGAGCATCTAATTAAACCATACATTTAAACTATGTAAAACATTTCAATGCAACAACAAATGCGACCATAATCGCAACTAACGTAACAATTGATCCAACGACATAATGATACCAAGCCTCAGTGTTAATGGCATATTTTCTAATCTCTCTAATCTTCAAGCGCATTGCATCCGTCTTGATCTTGTGATCATCGACGACATCCGCAACATGCAACTCCAATATCATCTTCTCCTCCTCAATTTTTTTTTCAATTTTCCTTCAAGTAATTGTTTTTTCTTCAACTAAATTTAACCTCTCGACAATAGGGTCGGTTGGAATTTCTGGTTCACATACCTCCTAGATAAAAAAATCTATGTCATGTTGGTCGGCATAATTGTCATAAACACTAAATGAACAAATAGTTATAAAAGATAATATATACCACATCTGAATCATAGACAGGATGAGAGCCGATAGAGGCGGATACCAAAACCATCGCACTATATAATAACAAACAATAATAAAAGTAAGAAAATTACGCAAGTATATATCTAAATCATACAAGTAAAAACTTTTTTCTTTTAGAAACAAGATAAGATCAAGAGGCTCACCACGGTGGTGCCGGCGACGAGATCGGCGCGGGGGATCGACGGCGGTGAGGACGGGGACAAGACAAGACGGACCTCCAAATCTAGACAAATCTAGAGGAAAATGGACTTTGGACATGGAGCTTCGAGAGGAGAAAGCTTAAGTGTGGCTCGGGAATTTTATCGAAAACCTCGTGTGCATAGGAGGTGAGCTAGAGCACCACAAAGCTCTCTCCCATGGCTGGCCAGAAAAATAGAGCACTCCATTGCTTTGCTCGCGGGCAAGGGGGTATATATAGACATCTCATTGGTCCCAGTTCGTGGCTGGAACCGGGACTAAAGGACCACATTTGGTCCCGGTTCCAGCCACGAACCGGGACTAAAGGGTTGTGGGCCAGGAGCGAGGCGCATTGGTCCCGGTTCGTGTTTGGAACCAGGACCAGAGGGGCTAGATGAACCGGGACCAATGCCCCATGAGTCCTGGCCGCCCTCCTGGCCTCACGAACCGGGACCTATGCCCCCATGGGTCCCGGTTCGTGACTGAACCGGGATTAATGGGCTTATGTGGTCTGGACCGAAGCCCTGTTTTCTACTAGTGTTAGCATGTGGTGGCCCGTTAGATCCACCTTTTTTAGGGGCCCGTTAGGTCCACCTGGGAGCCATTTTTCTTTCTCATTTCTCAGCCCAACCACATGCAGTGGCAGAGAGAGGGGGGACCAGGAGGGGCCCTGGCCCCCCCTAAGATCAGTGATTTGCTGCTAGTTAGTAGATGAACAGTGTATAATTTAGACAAAAATACATGTATTAGTATTGTTTGGCCCATGTTATCAAAAGTTTTAAGTCATTTGGCCCCCTGATACTTAATTCCTGGCTCTACCACTGACCACATGCTAACTCAGTAGTTGTTCTTGTAATTTCACTATCGGAAAATTGCAAGGTTTGCCAAAACTGTTGGATGAAAATATATGTGTAGTCTCTTATTTTTCTAGATGGCTATGTTTGCAATTGTCAAAAGTGGATTCGTGCATCAATGTTTTTAAAGGGGAATAGATACAGCATGTTTTAGTGGAACTTATGCAACAGGCTGGATGTTTAACAGACAAAAGTTGAAGCAACGGATGTGTTTCAGCCTAGAATTTACAACTGTGATGAACCCATGTAGTACATATGCTCATAGAACTCACAGCTTATTCATTCAGGTCAGCTTTACTTGATCAAGTATATTGACTAGTACAGCGGCTTCCTTGTGATAGAACATACTCAGAAATTACTCCGCGCGGCAAACTTGCATTTTCTTGCCCCTTGGCAAGCTTGCATTTTTTTCTTCCAAACTCTGCATAGCTCAACAGAACCTACCAACTAGCCTGACATGTTCGTCCAGTTTCACAAGTTTCTTAGGCAGAAATTCTACTTCACTAGTTTCACCAGCAACACAAGAAGAATGATGAAAAGAAAATACACTAAAACCTGAAGCTTCGCATTTTGGGCAGCCAGCTTCTCGATAGGCCCATGTCCCGGTATTGCTGATGATGAGCACATTTATCATCCAAATTTCCTCGCCATGTCCAACCACATGAAGAAACGCTAGTCTTTGACCTTTCCAATAACGTGTACAACTACATGAAGAAACACCAGTTTTTCACCTTTCCAAAAGTACGAAGTTCAGCAATTTGCATGAACCAAACAACATGAAAACCATATGACAATACTACTTGACTCTGAACATTAAAGAATAGAGATATAACCTTCTTGTCCTTCACATTGGTTGGGCATTTCCCATAAACATTTGCTGGGTTCAGATATGTCCAAGACTGAGAACAACCTTTCACATCCACATTCTAGACATTCAGTCGGAGGTTCCACACTGGTAAACTATCTCAAACGAAAAAAAGAAGACAATATCAGTAGTAGCATAACACACCAGAAAAATCTGTTTTCCTTAACAAAGGTCATTTCTTTGGTTTTTTGTATCCATAGTTGACCGGTAAAAGAGATGACTATGCTAAGAATATAGAAAAGTTTGTAAGTATTAAAGGGAATAATCATTGCTAGCACACAAGCGAGGCACTTTACACTATTATGGCCTTGCACTTCTAAATTATGTCTGTCCTTTTCTGTTTGCCATTTGGTGGATAGATCCATTGTTTCCTTCAGGGAAAGTGTTGACGTATAAATGTGTTGCCTAGTCTCTTTTATCAGATCGGCTTTTTGTTGCATTGGCTAAAGCATGCACATCTACATGGTAACGGAGCTAAGGTCTTGAGTTCAAGTCCCAGATTGGAAGACACACAGAAAAAACACTCACCTTAGTTCTTCTCTGTTTCACCGTCGGAGCCTCGCCATCCCTTTCATGTTGTGTTGCAGGACGGGGAGAGCAGTAATCTCTCCTCCTCCGGCTTGCTGACCTGCACGGGTGCCGGAGCAATCAAGGTTCTAGGAAGTGTCTCTACACGCTGCTCGCTGATCCGTATCGCCACTTCCGCCTCTCTAGCTTCGTCAGGCTTCCACTTCATCACCTGCATTTTAGTCAAGGTAACATTCGGTTAGCTATCCCATTGTTTTGTTGGCCTCCTGCCATGTTTAAGAATAGACTGATTTGGTCAGTAGCATTGCTAGATGAGTTCTTCTGCTATCATGTGATAATTGAAGTAGATTATAGATTGCTTCAGATTGTCATCTTAAGTTGGTTAATTCAAAATACAGTTAACTTGATCATAGTTAATTTACCGAATTATCAAGGTTGTTAAAAGCGGTAGGCGTAAGTCAGGCAGTTGACCTTCGCCTAGTGCCTAGGCGGTGCCTAAGCGCCCTAGGCGCGGCCTAGGCGGTAATAGAGATTTGACTCGTAGTGTATTTATGATTATTATATGGGTGTTGATATTAGTTTATGGCATATAAATAAGTTAATTGCCGTCTATTGCCATTGGAATATAACTAGTTTCGCATATCAGTGCAGTATGTGGCATAATTTATTGCTTGGGTAGGCAATTCCTTGCTTGCCCTGCCTAGACCTTCATTTATGCCCTAGGCGAGGCGTTTGGCCATTGCCTAGCGCCTAGGCGTGCCTAAGCACCTCCTAGGCACTGCCTTTTCCAACAGAGCGAATTATTTAACACTTCTTTTGTTTGCCTTCTTGATTATATGCCATGTTAAATTATTTAAATCATCATTTCAAATTTTTGAGCCTAATACTGCCATGCGAGATGAAGATCTTTCCGTTGGGCAAACTTGCAATTTCTCCAAGCTCAAAGCCGAAGCTTCACTAGCAACACTAGGAGAAGAATGACGTTCAGAAAAGAAACAAAATACAGTAAAAAAAAAGGAATTAATAACTCCCGAACGTGCCATGTTTCTGGATTTCAGCCCGAACGCCGTGCGAGCCGTTTGATTCAATCATACAAGTGATAAATTCACATAACATCATGGCAAATTATAAGCCTTGTAAAAGTTACACAGCTAGTCCATGCAAATTTGATTTAATGCACATTTCTATCTTTTTGTGTAAAATGAATGGACTGATCTCATGGCAACTTTAGGAGTAATTGCGTTCTCTACATCTTCCCATGACAAATTTGCCATTTCATTTTTATTTTTTCTTGGTGATTTGGATTAGTTACTACAGGAATCAATGGAGTTCAGTCATCATCATGGCAAATTCAGAAAGCTTCTAAGTAGTTGCATGGCAAATTCATGAAACAATGATATATGAGACATGGCAATCTTGTGTATATCAATGGACTGATCACAAAGCATTTTGTAGGTCTAACTCATGTTCTCTTGTTTTTGTACCATGGCAAATTTGCCATTCTTTCAAGGAATAAACAAATTCGTTATTAGATTACGAAACTACGATGTGTTTTTGCCACAGCAAAAATACCGGCATGGTAAATGTTGGGCCATGGGCACATGGCAAATGTACATTTGCTCTTCTCTAAAACATGGCAAATTCTGAAAGTTTCTAAAGCATGGCAATCTTGCCATCCTACAAATTTATATGTCTAAATTCTTTATAAATACTATATGGCAAGTTTAACTGAAGTATCATGTCTATTTTTTTCCATGTTTTTAGACATCTCTAAAATTGCCATGACAAAATGATCACTAAAACATGACAAATATAGTTATCGAATCATGGCAAATTTATTTCTCGGATCATGGAAAATTCATTGCTTTCTTGCCGTGGAAATTTTTTATTTTTAAAATTGTCGTTGTAATTCTTTAAATTGTCAAATCGACACAAAATGGCAAATATTGCCATGCCAAGTTTTCACCATTATTAACATGGTGAATTTACCTAAATCCCCATTGAATTTTTTTAAGGTGTGTTTGGTTCTTGTCAGGGATCGGAATATTACGGGTCGGACCCGTTCCTGGACTTGATTCTCGCGTTTGGTATGTGACCTACTCGTTCCCGCGAACCGAATATTCAACTCAGATCCGGAACGAGGTGAGACCTCGAATTCGAGCGGACGACGCGGAACTGTCTCCCCTCGTCTCTCTCCCGCAACCCCATCCCCTCTCGCCCTCTTCTCTGGTGCGCCGCCTCCCCCTCGTCTCTCTCCCTCGATCCGCGCCACCGGCAGCTCCTCTCCTTCATCTGCGCCGCTGACTGTCCTTCCTCCACGCCACCCTCTGCCTCGTCCTCTCCTCAATCAGCTGCGGGGCGGCGGACGAGCGGCTGCGGGGCGACGGTCTTGAAGCTGGGCGGCGAGCCAGGCTACTTCGGTGCGAGTATTAGAAGCCAGCCAGCGGCAGCCACACCTGGTCGGCGGCAGCATCAGCTTGCCTGGGCGGCGCCCAGAGAGGAAAGGAGCAGACGGCGTTCAGGATTGATGTATGCGTTCAGTTCTGCTAGATGCGTTCCTGCCAAACTCAACCTGTCCCTGATGCTTGCAGTGAGAATTTTTTATTTTGTTCATGCCTGTAGATTTCTGCTGGATGCGTTCATGCCAAACTCGACATGGCAAACTCTTCATGTGAATAGAAAACAGTGAGATTTTTTTTCATGTATGAACCGTAGATCCTTTTCAGATTATATCAATTGATGATGCTAAAAATGTAAAGAGCTATAATTGTGACAATGTATATACATATGTGAGAGTCCCACCATTTCTATGCAAAGATTTGAGATAAACCAAATGCATCACGTGAAAGAATCCATTCCGTGCTATGCAACCAAACGCTGAGATGGAACCATTCCATTCCTCCTAATTCCCTTCACCAAACACCGGAACGGAACCAACCCGTTTCGGTGGAATGGAACAATGACATTACATTCCACTTCGTTTCCAAACCAAACACACCCTTAACATTTATTGCCATGGCAAGTTTACTATTTATTTGTCATGTCAAATTTACCTTTTATTAACATGGCAATTTTATCTAAATCCCCATGGCAATATTTAACTTTTATTGCCGTGGAATTTATACTATTTATTTGACTTTTACTAACATGGCAAATTTACCTAAATCCCCATGGCAATATCGAACTTTTATTTCCATGGAAAGTTTTTATAATTTATTTGCCATGGCTAATATACCTTCATTAACATGGCAACTTTGTTTTTACTTTTTTATTTGCCGATGGCAAATTGACCCTTATTAACATGTCAATTTTACCTCAATCCCCATGGCAATATTTAACTTTTATTGTCATGGCAAGTTTTACTTTTTATTTGCCATGAAAATTTTACCCTTTATTAACATGGAAATTTACCTAAATTCCCATGTCAATTTTAAACTTTTATGACCATGGCAAGATTTGCTATTTATTTGACCTTTATTAACATGGCAGATTTTATCTTTTTTCTGTGCTAAATATTGCACATTTTAATATGATTTTGGTTATGGCGTTTTTCTTTGCTCATTTTTTACAACTTTTTTTGTGTTCAAAATACCATGACATTTTTTGCTATGAATTTGCCATTTTGCAAATTATTTTGTGCTGTATGATGGAAGTTGCCATGTCTTATTTTCCAAGGTCTGTTTCTCTGGAGTTAAGTCTGGGCTTTTCTTTTGGCCCATCATTTTTTGCTGGCCTTCTTTTTGTGTTTTCCGTTAGCGATAAGTTTGTTGACCTGGCATGGTTCACGCTAGATGGATTGATGTAGCAAATGAAACCGTTCGGTCCCTCGGCCTTCCCAGCCCGAACGACTCGTTTGGTCTGGGGCTCTCCCAGACCGAAAGGTCGGGAGACATCGGGGTCGCATTTTGGGCCCTAAGAGTATCAATTTCAGCCCTCGCAGCATCAATGCACCGCTGCATTCTTCGCGACACGCAGGACTATGAGCAGTTGCATTGCTCATGATGTGCGCTCGCATTCAAATTTCCGTGACGATGTCCAAGTACCTGTCCAACCACATGAAGAAACGCCAGTATTTCTCGGATTGAGATGCAGTGACTTGCTGTGAGCAAGTCACCGGTGAACAGTACGGTGACCGGCTCCCCTCTCCACACCGTCCGATCAAGGATCAACGGACAGATCTGTGTGAAAAGCACTACCGAGCTACAGTGACTCGTCTACGGAAGGCCATCCACAGTACCCCGGTCTACAATACCATCCACAGTGTTCGCGCTACAGTATTCAATCTGAACCGCCCCCCGCATCCAACGGCTGCCCGTCTACCAGTTACGGCGTGACTTGCTGTGGGCAAGTCGCTGGATCTCTGTCCGTATTTCACCTATCCAAACATACTAGATTTAGTAACATGCATGGACCAAACCACATGACATGCTACTTGACTCTGAACATTAAAGAGCAGGGAAACAACCTTCTTCCTGTCCTTGTCTTTCCTTTGGAATTTCACTGAAAATGTATCCGGGTTCAGAGATATCCAAGGCTGATCCAAGATCACCCTTTCACATCCACATTCTGGACATTCTGTGAGAGGGAGCTGAGACGCTGAATTGGAGCTTCCGTGTGGCATGCCGCGCGCTGCTATGGCCGGGGACAGAGACTAATGGAAAGTTGGGGATAGTGGAGCTAGCCAATTTGAGAGCGAAATCGAAAAGATACTCCCTCCGTTCCAAAATAATTGTCGTTGGGAGTTTCTAGTGCAATTTCCATCGCGTTACGACATCTCTTTCATTTCCGAAACTACCCTCCCACTCTCTCGCTCGCTCAGCTCAGCCACTCGCTCGCTGGCTCCCGAACCCCTAGCTCACCACCACCGGCGCCTTTCCGTCGCACGCGTCGTCGGCGCCTCTACTCCGCACGCAGCCCCTCCGCCTCTCCCTCTCGCATCATCACCGCCTTTCCATGTTCCCATACGCCGTCGCCTCTCCCTCTTCAAGATTTCATTTTTACTCCGGCGGCTGGATCTGAAGAGCGGCTGCTCCACCTTCCTCAGGGTAGCGGGGATCTCCGGCTCGCTGCGCAGGGGAAGGGCCCGACCGTCAGCGGCCGCTGCGGGCAGAAGGGGAACTGGGACGTCGGCGGCGGCGGCGTCCCAGGGACAGGGCACGGCGGCACGCACTGTGGGCCCACGCACAGGCACACTGTGCGCCGCCGTCCGCCAGCGCGCCGTTGTTCGACAGGAGCAGCCACAGCCACGCGGCCACGACGAGCAGGACCGCCGGTGACGGGTTCGTGCAGTCCCGTGAGGACCGCGCCGTGTGGGATGCCGAGATGATGTTGCCGGAGAAGGAGTCTCCGACTACCTCACGCTCGCCGCTGGCCTGCACATCAGGATCAGGTAACCCGCCCGCCGCTGGCCTGCACATCACTGAATAAACTTCTGTAAATTTCAGAGATGATGCATGAAGTTTTTGTACTCTGAAAGCTTAGGACTACACTGGATAAATTTCTGTAAATTTGTGAGTACTACTGCTTGTAGGGTGTGTACTCTGAAAGATTAGGATTAGATGATGCATGCATCTGCTTATGATAAATTTCAGTAACCATTGTGCTCGTGTGTTCATTGTGCCTTTGGCTTAAAATGGTTGCTACTCCTAAACTTACAGAACATCACCTTGCAGTGTTCAGTAATGGAATAAGTAAAAGTTTAGGACTATCTGGAGTTTATTGTGCTCGTGTTTTAACGAGTTTACATGACCTAGATCTTTCCAACAATCAAATAAATGATTTCTTCCCTTCGAACATTTTCAAATTAGCCTCTCTAATAACACTGGCACTTGGATCCAATCAGCTTAACGGTCTATTACCACCAGAGTTAGGATCACTCGTTTATCTCACACATTTGGATCTTTCCAACAACGGGATCATGGGTTCCATTGGAAGCATAGGAAACCGAACAGGTTTAGAATTTTTGGATCTTTCTAACAATCAAATAAATGGTTCCATCCCTCCAACCTTTTGGAAATTAATCCCTGTTAAAACACTGTCACTTGATTCCAATCAGCTTAATGGCATATTACTGCCAGAGTTACGATCTCTTGTAGTGGAAACTTCTCCTCCTCCCTTTTTCTTCTTCTTATTTTTTTCGTCCTAAAACTTTATGAACAAAATTACAACAGGAAAAAACAATAAAAAAAATATGAACGAAATAAAAATTCTATAAAAGATGACATATTCTTTGCATATGAACATACAAAAATTTGCTTATTCTACTATAATATCATCAAAAAAATCTATGAACAGAAAAAAATCCTAACTTTTGCATATGAACATACATACATCATCGTCATCATCAGCATCAACTACAATATGAAGAAAAAAAATCTATATATGTCAACAGGGCCTTCGTGTCGTCGGCGTCGGGGCGGGCGGCGGCGTTGGGGCAC
>NC_057795.1:54401382-54402214 GCF_018294505.1 Triticum aestivum
GTGCGCGACGGCAAGGTTGGGGCAGGGCGCTCGGCGTACGCGACGGCGAGGTCGGGGCAACGCGCGGCGAGGTCGGGGCAGGGCTCGGCGCCGGAGAGGTCGGGGTAGGGCGAAGGTGACGACGGAGATGGCGGACGGGGGCGGCAGCCTGGCGGCGTCGATGTCGTCGGGGCGGCAACTTCGAGATGAGAAGTGAAAATTTTCACAAGTCTTGCTTATATACATTGAGCATTGGTCCCGGTTCGTGGCACCAACCGGGACTAATGCCCCCATTAGTCCAGGTTGGTGCCACCAACCGGGACGAAAGGCCTCTTTTCAGCAGCCCAAAGGGCAGGAAGCAGATGGCTTTGGTCCCAGCTGGTGGCACCAACCGGGACTAAAAGGGGGGCATTGGTACCGGTTCGTAGCAGCAACTGGGACCAATGCGCCCATTTAGTCCCGGTTGGTGCCACCAACCGGGACCAAAGGCCCTGTGCTGCGCGCGTCGCGGCTAAAGTTTAGTCCCACCTCGCTAGTTGAGAGAGCTCGAGAGTGGTTTATAAGCGCTGCTGCGCCAACCATTTCGAGCTCCTCTCAACTGCAGGCTTTCGAGCCTAATCTGTCTCTATGTGCTTGTGGGCCTATTGCGGGCCTGAATCCTGGCCCGTTGTTGGGTTTCTAGTCGTATTCAAGACGTGGTGACCTTTAGGTGGCACTTTTTTTATTCCTTTTTATTTTATTATTTATTTATTTATTTTATTTTGTTTCAACTTACAGCAAAATACTTACTAGTTTTTTGGTGATTCTTTTTTGCTTTTAGGTAATAAAAATTATAAACATTCTGTTAGTGCCA
>NC_057795.1:54402224-54402832 GCF_018294505.1 Triticum aestivum
TGTTTCTATTTATTTATTTTATTTTGTTTCTACTTTTTATTTTGTTTCTATTTATTTATTTTGTTTTGTTTCTACTTATTTATTTTCTTTTCTTTTTTGCTTTTTAATTTATTTTATGAAATTTCTTTTTGCTTTTAATGTTTTACACACAAAAGCCCTCTTCCCTGGCTGGTTCATTGGTCCCAGTTTGTGACTTGACCCGGTCCTAAAGCTCTCCCTTTGGTCCCGGCTTAGGCCACCAACCGGGACCAATGATGGTGGGCCAGAAGCGAGGCCCATTGGTCCCGGTTCGTGCCACCAACCGGGACCAAAGGGGCCAGACGAACAGGGACCAATGGCCCCACGAGGCCCGGCAGGCCCCCTGGCCTCACGAACCAGGACCAATGGGCCCATGGGTCCCGGTTCGTGACCGAACCGGGACTAATGGGCTAGCTAGGCCCGAACGTATACCCTGTTTTCTACTAGTGAAGTAACTGTCGAACCACATGAAGAAACGTTTGTCACTAGCAGAATTAGCTACGCTGCAGACGGTCCAGACCTAACCGTCGGCATAGATATGCACTGTTTTTATTTTTTTTATTTTTGTGTTGCATTTCAATTCAATAAAC
>NC_057795.1:54402842-54403381 GCF_018294505.1 Triticum aestivum
AATTCTGCCCGAAATCTATATATAATTTGTGTATGTTTGAGTTTATATAAATTAGATTTAAATTAATCAAATATAAAGTTAAAAAAAGCAAAATGAGAAACATATCATATATACGCCGACGGCATGGCGGTCGGCATAGAGAGCCAACGTGGTTTTTTGCTGAATAAAAAAAGTGTATAAGCTATGCCGACGGCCTCCGTCAGGGCCAACGGCATAGTGATGCTTGCGTCAACCCTCCGTCTGTACCTGGGTTAGCGGACCCACCTGGATGCCGACGGCTCTATGATGACCCGTCGGCATAGTGGGAGATACGCCGACGGCCCTCCTATGACGATGAACCCCGTCGGCATAGATGGAGGTTTGCCGACGGCCTTGGAAGCCGTCGGCAAACCTCCAGCTATGCCGACGGGGGCCGGCGGTGGGGGCCGTTATTCTGGTAGTGTGTGTTTTACCTGTCTAAACATACACACCCTCTGTTGAACTGCTAAAACATCTTACATTTAGGAACACCGAGGTAGTACTAGATCGAGAAACTTGCA
>NC_057795.1:54403391-54404836 GCF_018294505.1 Triticum aestivum
ACGATCTTATATTTCTTTACAAAGGGAGTACTACTTGACTCGGAGGAGTAAAGAACATAGGAATAACCTTGTCATTCATGGGCGTTCCACTGATGATTTGCCTAGTTCTGGATAAGGTTCAATGTCAACTGAAGGATTAATGTTGGAGCAGGTAGCTCTGCGATTACGCGGCTTCATCCAATTCAAGCAAGTAGCTTTCGCGTGATTAATAGATTAAGTTGCTAGTTGCAGGTCGCATTCAGTCGACCGGTTCCTCGGCTCGGATTGTCTAGTTCAGCATTGTTCGGTTGTTCCTAGAGTGCAAGGAAGGGTTGCGGTCGTTCAGGTTGTTAACAGGGAGGACTTCGGATGGGAGGTAGGTAGCAGTGCGAGTACGCGGCTTCCTCCGATCCAGTCAAGTCAGCATTCTCTTGTTGGAGTTGTGTCGAATGTTGTGTACAAGGTAGGTTACAGTTGGACTCTGAGTAGTATTGTGTTTAGATAGGATATGGAGTCGTGTCCTAGTGAGACACTTGTATCCTAGGACTCTCATATATAGCGGGAGTAGACACACGATGTAACCTATGCCAACATAATAGCACAGGTGCGCAGGGGGAGCCGGCGGCATGTGCCGGCGCCCGGGTGGCCGGTGTGCGGTCTTGTGACAGTGTCACGGGGATGAGCGCCCGTAGTAAGGCCCCGGGGATATAGCCATATCGGTGAACCTCGTTAACAAATCTCGATGTCGTGCTCATGCAATTGCTTGGTTCTCGGATGATCAACGGTATGGCTCAGATTAATTCTAACAAGTGGTATCATGAGCAAGGTTTAAAGAGGCCGTTGATGTTGATCTAGAGGAGATGAAGCCGGTTTGCTGTTCAGCGTACGGAAGCCTCCGATAAGCAATCAGAATCATCTGGATGTCGACGAGATCAAAGCAAATCGGATTCAACGGCATATGGCGCAAGCAGCAGGATTGTCTGTCTATTGACGTGGCGGTTGGAAGCGGCTGGTGCGCGTGGCGCAGCAAGGACAACGGGCAAGGCTGAGGTGCTGCGCGGAAGTGTTGCTGTGCATATTCGATAGAAACTCCAGAGACAAGGTACATGCATGAGATTTGTTTTAGACAAAAAGAGGACCGAGTCCTCACGTGACATACGACGCAAGGCAGCGGATTGTTTTGAGCGAAAAGGAAAATCCATCAAGCGATATTCATCCATTGGAATAGCAGGAGCCCGAGGCAAAGAAAAGCTAGCGTCCAGAGTTGAGCTAAAGAAGAGCAATCACGTGAAGGTCAAAAGTATAGAGAATGATTTGGTGTATCAATAATTGATTGATCGTTCACTAGACACATATATATAGGTACAATGGGTGCGACCGGTATCTTGTCTTCTAAGATACACGTACATACAGAGGGAGACAGATACTATAGGTACTGCATACAGAACCCAGACCTATGTACATGT
>NC_057795.1:54405153-54406921 GCF_018294505.1 Triticum aestivum
CCGCAGTCGAAGCGTCGCCGGTGACGCAAAGACTGAACCGAAAGCCCTCGAAAGTCGAGGTGGGTAGTCCCTTCGTCATCACATCGGTGAACTGCTGATCGGTGGGCACATGTAGAACACGAACACGACCAAGTGCGACATGCTCCCAGACGAAGTGGATGTCGAGCTCAATGTGCTTCGTCCGTCGGTGATGGACAGGGTTGGCAGCGAGGTACACCGCGGAGACGTTATCACAGTAGACGAGCGTCGCCTTGGTGACCTCACATAGCAACTCCTGAAGTAGCTGTCGTAGCCATGAACACTTCGCGACGGCGTTGGCCACGCCCCGATAGTCGGCCTCGGCGCTCGATCGTGAGACCGTGGGTTGTCGTTTAGACGACCACGAAATCAGAGAGGGCCCGAGGTAGACGCAGTAGCCGGAAGTGGAGCGTCGAGTGTCGGGACACCCAGCCCAGTTGGCGTCGGAGTAGGCGACAAGGCTGGTGTCTGGCGAGGCCGTCAAGGTGAGACCCATGGTTGTGGTGCCACGTATGTACCGAAGTAGACGTTTCATGAGAGCCCAATGGGTGTCACGAGGAGCATGCATGTGAAGGCACACCTACTGGACAACATACTGAATGTCCGGACGCGTCAGTGTGAGGTACTGAAGCGCACCGACGATGGAGCGGTAGAAGGGAGCGTCGGATGCCGGAGAGCCCTCGACGGCGGACACCATAGCCTTCGTATTGACAGGCGTGGAAGCAGACTCGTAGTTAAGCATGCCCGCTCGCTCCAAAAGCTCGTAGGCGTATTTCTGCTGGTGCAAGAAGAAGCCAGTAGCCCGGCGCACGACCTCGATGCCGAGGAAGTAGTGGAGAGCCCCCAAGTCCTTGAGGGCGAACTCGGTGCCGAGGCGAGCTGTGATCTACTGAAGAAGCGCTGGCGAGGACGCAGTCAAGATGATGTCATTGACGTACAGTAGGAGGTATGCGGTGGCGGGGCCCTAGTGGTAGACAAACAGGGAGCCATCGGACCCTGTGGACCGAAACCCCTGCTGCTGGAGGAAGACCGCGATCCGCTGGTACCAGGCTCGAGGTGCCTGCTTCAACTCGTAGAGAGAACGGGAGAGCAAGCACACGTGGTCCGGATAGTCGGTGTCGACGAAACCAGTTGGTTGCTGACAGAACACCTGCTCGTCGAGATGGCCATTCAAGAAATCATTAGAAACATCGAACTGGTGGACAGGCCAAGCGCGAGAAACAGCAAGCTGGAGAACAGCGCGAATCGCACCCGGTTTGACAACCGGGGCGAAGGTGTCGGTGAAGTCCACGCCGGCTCGCTGGTGAAAGCCGCACACCACCCAACGCGCCTTGTAGCGCTCGAGAGAACCGTCGGGGCGAATCTTGTGGTGGAAGACCCACTTGCCAGTGATGACACTGGCACGGGGCGGCCGCAGAACAAGCTGCCATGTATGGTTGCTCTGCAGGGCGTCAAACTCCTCACGCATCGCAGCTAGCCAGTTCGGATCCCGAAGGGCTGCGCGAGCGGAGGTAGGGAGCGGGGATGGCGTCGAGGTAGAAGCCACGCACGCGTACTCGTCCGATGGGTAGCGCGTGCTGGGACACAGTGTCCCAGTCCGAGCCCGAGTGACCACACCGGTGAGGGGTGCGGCCGCGGCGACGGGGGCCGCCGAGGGAGTCGCGGCGATGGGGGCCACGGCGGGGGCAGTCGTGGGGGCGACCGAGGGAGCCGCGGCGGGGCCGGCCGAGGGGGCCATGGCAACGGGGCC
>NC_057795.1:54407435-54409058 GCF_018294505.1 Triticum aestivum
GGAGGCCGCGGCATGGGAGGCCGCGGCAGGGGCCGCAGCGCCAGGGGCCGCCGGCGCGGGGAGCGCGGGGAGGGCCGAATCCGGGGCGCGGCTTGGCGGTCCGCCAGAGGTGGAGGCAGGGACGAACCGCGCAGCAGGAGACTCCCAAGGTAACGGTACCTGCTGAAATGGGAACACGAGCTCATCAAAGTACACATGCCGCAAAGTGAAAACGCGGTGGGAGACTGGATCATAGCACCGGTAACCTTTGGTGTTGGGAGGGTAGCCAAGGAAAATGCAAGGAAGCGACCGGGGCGCGAGTTTGTGAGGAGCAGTGGACGCAGTGCTAGGATAACAGAGACACCCGAAAATGCGAAGACCATCATAAGATGGAACCGTACCGAAGAGGAGCTGGTGAGGGGTGTAGTTCCAGCGGGAACGATAGGGGCGAATGTTAATGAGGAGGCTGGCGGTCGCGAGCGCGTCCGGCCAGAACCAAGAAGTCACGTAGGAGTGGAAGAGCAACATGCGGACACAATCATTAAGCGTGCGAAGGACGCGCTCGGCGCAACCATTCTGCTGAGATGTGTAGGGGCAGGTGAGGCGAAAGATGGTGCCGTGGGACGCAAGTAAATTGCGGACGGCGATGTTGTCAAACTCCTTGCCATTGTCAGTTTGCAAGGCGAGAATAGGACGACCGAACTGTGTGGTGACATATGAATAAAAGCTGTTAGTGTGGTAAGAGCGTCGGACTTGCGACAGAGAGGGAATGTCCACACATAATGAGTAGAATCATCCAATATCACCAGATAGTATAAATAGCCCGTGTTGCTAGCAACCAGGGACGTCCAAACATCACTATGCAATAACTGAAACAGAAAGGTAGAAATGTTTGTAGACTCTCTAAAGGGAAGACGAACATGCTTGCCAAGACGACAAGCCTCACAAGTGTGATCGTCGACCTTATTACATGAGAAGGAAAAATTCTGAAGAATCTGACGCATAACGGTGGAGTTGGGATGACCGAGACGGGCATGCCAAGGATCGACACTGGCGGCGAAGGCGACGGGGCAACGGGTGGTGGTGGCGCCAGAGGGATGCACTGGGTAAAGCTCGTCCGGGCTATCACATCGGTGGAGCACCATCCGTGTACGGGCGTCCTTCACAGAAAAACCGATATCGTCAAATTCAACAGTTATAGGATTCTCACGAGCAAGGCGACGAACAGAAACGAGATTAGTGACTAAGTCAGGAGACACAAGAACATTAGACATATGCATAGGAGTGGAAGTAGAAGGAAAAGACATATTACCGACGTGAGTAATGGGTAGGGAGGAACCGTTACCAATGGTCATACGGGTGGGAGTATGAACGGGAGTGGCAGACATGAGGTTACCGGGATGAGTAGTCATGTGAGCAGTGGCGCCCGAGTCCATGTACCAGTCACCACCGCCACCATAGGAGCTCGGTGACGGGGCGGAGTGCAGTGCAGCAAGCAAGGCCGGGTCCCACGGCGGCGGCACCAGAGGAGGGTAGAACCCTCTGTAGGCCGGCGCGGGAGCAGCCCCGAAGGCCGGAGTGGCAGCAGCACCGTAGGCGGGCGCGGCCCCATAGGCCGGCGTGGACCCGTTGGCGGGCGCTGGC
>NC_057795.1:54409294-54410350 GCF_018294505.1 Triticum aestivum
GGGAGCGGCGTTCTGCGCGGCGAAGAGGGCCTGGTGACCCGCCGGGCGGGGCCCAAGGATGCCCGGAGCCGGAGCCCGAGGGACCGGCATGGAGTACGCGTGGACGACACCGGTCCACGGGTTGGTAACATACGTCCATGGGAGAGTCACCTGCTGCTGCTGCTGACAAGGGGCCCCCCCGACGCATGTTGCTGCTTGTGGCCGCCCCCGCGACGGTTGCCGCGGCGCCCGCCACCAGGCTGCTGGGGGGCAGCGGGAGGGGCGGGAGGGGGAAGTACCCCGGAGGCGCGGGGGACGGAGGCTGCTGGCACGACGCGGGTGGGGCGGCCGATGGAGGGGCGCCGCGTGAGGTGCCGGCGGCGAGGGCGTGGTGCTGCACACGCTTCTTAACCCCCTTCATCCGGCGCTCCTCCAACCTCAAGTACGCGACGAACTTGGGGAAGGAGGGCTCCGGCATCAAGGTGAGGTTGGAGGCGGCGTTGCTGAAGTCCTTGTTGAGGCCGGTGGTGAGCGTGCTGAGGAGAAGGTCGTCGTCCACCTTGGTTCCAATGTCACGGAGCTCATCCGCCAACGTCTTCAGGCGGCGGCAGTAGTCATCAATGGACTGTTCATCCTGGTGACAGTCAAAAAATTCCTGCTTCAAAAAAACGCGGCGCTGAAGCTTGTTGTTGTTGAAGAGGCCGTTCAGCTTGACCCACATGGCGCGGGCGTCGTCGCCGGCGCTCACGACCGTGTGGAACAAGTCCTTGGAGATGGTGGTGAAGAACCACCGGATGACCGTGGCGTCGATCGCGGTCCACTCGGCGTCGTCCACTATGGCGCGGGAGTCCACGGTGCCATCCACGTGATCCACGAGGTTGTTCTCACGGAAGAGCAGCGTGAAGTACCTCTTCCACGCGAAGTACGTGGAGTTGGAGGCGTCGAGGATCACGGGGACGCGTGCATGGACATTGATGTCGCGGATCTCGGCACGGTCGACGACGAAGGGGTTGGAGTAGGTGGAGGCGTGGACGACATGGCGGCGAGATCGTGGGGAGGGAGACGGCGGCGCGGCTT
>NC_057795.1:54410698-54415242 GCF_018294505.1 Triticum aestivum
GGTGGCGGCGGCGGCAGCCCGAGGCGGCAGCTAGGGTTAGCGGAAGCTGGAGGATCGACTTGCGATAGATACCATATAGAGAATGATTTGGTGCATAGATAATTGATTGATCGTACACTAGGAACATATATATAGGTACAAGGGGTGCGACTGGTATCTTGTCTCCTAAGATACACGTACATATAAAGGGAGACAGATACTACATGTACTGCATACAGAACCCAGACCTACGTACATGTACACATGTTCAACAAAAAGGAATCCTTGGTTTGGATTTTGCTATTAGTACATGAGGGTGTACCACGTTAGGTTTTGCTTGTGTATTTGGGCATCACGTGAGGAATGCTTGGATAATTTTTTGCAGGGTAAGCCATACAAAGAACCATGGCGCCAAAGGGTACCAGGTTTGAGGTGGAGAAGTTCAACGGAACTGGAAACTTTGGGTTATGGCAGACAAGGGTGAAAGATTTGTTGGCACAATGGGGATGGTTGAAGGCATTGCGGGAAGTCATGTCAGCTAAGATGGAATTATCATGTGATGGATAAAAATTCATGGAAGACGATTGGGAAGCCTCAAGCGTGTCGTGCAGCTGGATATGTTCGGCGGGGTCGGACTGGACAGTCTGACGGATCGACGTGAGTCGGTTGATACAGAAGACGGTGGTGGGATCGGCGACGATGACATAGGAGCGTGATGTTGATGGTGACTAACTTCTGGGGCGTGGAAACACGTGGCGCAGGCCCCGAGGGTTTGTGTGGCTTCGACAAGACTATGACGCGGGGTTGATTCAAGACGGTGCAGATGAGAGCTTGAAGTCGATGGGGCGCGAGGGTGGATGGATCTTCTACCATGGAGTCATGTTGAAGGTGGAGCTGGATTGAGGGGCTACGGTGTAAGGATCCAAAGAATCGAAGCCTATTCAGCGGGAAAAAGCGAGTGACACATAGTTCAGAGTGGAGCACAGTGGTCTGATGGAAGTGTGAAACTCGATTTTGGGCCGGCCTCCCCTGCGTCTCCGGATGCGGCCGATGAGTCGGCACAGGACTCAACTCCCATGGTGTCTCCTGAGCTACAGGCTTTTCCAACGCCTTGTGGCCGGCGCTCCTGCAGCTCCACATCACATGCAGACGCGGCTTCGCGACAACATCGTCAAGAAGCTGGTGCCGACGGACGGCACTGTGCGCTACGATCCTCGGTGGCGCGCTTTTCATGCTGAACCACGGTCCTATCGACACGTGCTTGCCGACCATCAGTGGCGCGCCACCATGGAAGCTGAATACTCTGCTCTCCAGCACAACCACACGTGGACATTGGTTCCGCGGCCGCCTGGCAAGAATATCATTGGGTGCAAATGGGTGTTCAAAGTCAAGCATAAATCTGATGGATCGCTTGACAAGTTCAAGGCTCGCCTTGTCGCTCGTGGGTTTACTCAACAGTATGGCATCGATTATTCAGATACTTTCTCTCCTATTGTGAAGCCTGCTACAGTGCGTTTGGTGCTCTCCCTGGCTGTTTCCCGTGGCTGGCAGCTTCGTCAAGTGGACATCAGCAACGCATTTTTGCATGGAATTCTTGAGGAGGAGGCATACATGCAACAGCCGCCAGGGTTCCAAGACCCGAGCCGTTCGAACTATGTTTGCAAGCTTCAGAAGGCTTTGTATGGGCTAAAGCAGTCACCGCGTGCTTGGTATACTCGGCTTCACAATCGTCTTCAACAACTTGGTTTTGTGCCGTCTGCAGCAGACACCCCGCTGTTCATCTTTCATGAAAATGTTGTCACTCTTTACATGCTGGTGTATGTTGACGACATGATCATCGTTGGCTCTTCCACGAGGGCGGTTGAATGCCTGCTCCGCCAGCTCTCTGCTACCTTCCCTGTTAAGGATCTTGGTCCATTGGATTATTTTTTGGGCATTGAAGTGATCCGCAATTCCGGGGGAATCAACCTTGTTCAGCAGAAGTATGCACTTGATCTACTGGAATGCTCAAACATGGCGAATTGCAGACTAGTTCCAACGCCGATGTGTACACATGAGAAGCTCACACAGGAGTCTGGCCAAGCACTGAATGAGGATGATGCCTTCAAGTACAAGAGCACAGTAGGCGCGTTGCAATACCTGACACTGACAAGGCCAGACCTGTCGTTTGCAGTGAACAACGTGTGCCAGTATTTGCCACGTCCCACTGATGTACATTGGGAAGCAGTGAAAAGAATCCTTCGCTTTGTCAGAGGAACAATATCCACCGGCTTATCCATTCGGCGCTCGCCATCAGTCCTCATGAGTGTGTTCACTGACGCGGATTGGGCTGGCTGCAGCGACGATCGTCGTTCCACGGGTGGCTTCGCGGTCTTCCTCGGACCAAATCTTATATCCTGGAGCGCCAGAAAGCAACCAACGGTATCTCGTTCCTCGACTGAAGCTGAATACAAGGCGCTGGCGAATGGCACTGCTGAAGCTACGTGGTTACAGTCTCTGCTGAAGGAACTGCAGGGTAGCTCAGCCTCGACCCCCTGTACTGTGGTGTGACAATCTTGGGGCGACGTATCTCATTGCAAACCCAGTTTTTCATGCACGCACAAAGCATATAGAGGTGGACTTCCATTTTGTGCGAGAAAAGGTTGCCATGGGTGCTCTGGACGTTCGGTTTGTCTCTTCAGCAGATCAAGTTGCAGACGCCTTCACTAAACCTCTCATCAAGCAGACACTCGAGCGACTCCGTTCCAATCTCAACCTCTGTACCGGTTGAGATTGCGGGGGAATGTTAAACGAGTCAATAGCCTAACTGTAGGTTGTTAGGATGGACTGTATAGATAATGATCAAGTTAGGCTGTTGTAGATAAAATCCTAACTGAATTGTATCTATCTTGTACCCAGCCTGTGTATAAATAGAAGGCAAGGCCTGACGCATAAGTCACGGCGATTCATTCCTTTTGACTCTTCCTATTTTCGGCGCCAACTTCTCCATACGTCGATCGGGTGCTGTATTCTCAACCCTAATAATAGCATCAATCTTAACTCTTTTCTCGACCTTGTCCAAGAACCTGTCCACATGGAGAAACGCTAGCCTTTGACCTTTCAAAGCATACTGAATTCAGTAACTTGCTTGAACCAAACATCAGGAAAATCATATGACACGCTACTTGACTCTGAAAAGAACAGTAGAACAACCTTCTTGTCCTTCACATTCGTTGGGCATGTCCCCCAAAAAAGTAAAATTGGCTGGGTTCAGAGTTGTTGAAGACTGAGCGCAACCTTTCTCATCCACATTCTAGACATTCAGTCGGAGGGAGGCTCATCATTCCTTGGTGCACGCCAGCTGGGGCTTCTCCGTGACACGCCAGCCCGAGCGAGGGTCATTGCCAGTTTCAACAACCTATGCCAATAAGCAACATGCCTAATTGCTGAACCAATGGAACTACAAGTATTAAAATTCTTATTTGCAGGCAACATTCCATTGTAACTGAATGGTCAACTCACACTCAATACATGCAATCTAAATGGAAATAGTATGCCCAAAGAGAATGGCAACTATCTAATATTCCGTGGCTGCATAGCGAAGATGGAGCTGCATAGGGGTGTTAGCCATCACATTGGTATGCATCTATACCAATTAGGAAGCAATTTTATGACCTATGTTGTTTATTTTGAGAGATTGGAGTCCACCAATTTCAGTCAAGTCTTATTGAGGAAAGTAGCGCTGGGTCGTAGTCGTTAGCACATTCCATGGCTTGTGTCGTCCGTTAACATCTCTAACAGTGTACCACATTATAGGTTTCTGTATCGTGGGATCAAAAGGGCTGGTTGGAAGGTAATGATAGGTGTATTCTTACACACTCATCAGAACTTGATTTGATTTCTAATTCAAACAAGAAGTGTAGAAAGAACTACCAGGAACTAAATTCCTCTGTCAACCAGCCTGAACCAATTCAAAATCAGGCTACACTTTTAACCAATCTCCAGCAGTGATAATAAATTTGTCAGACATCAAAAGGAATGATATTTTCAGTACTTCTCATCATAGATGGTACACTTTTACACTCAACTCATTTTAACTAATGTGGACAGTAGCAATTTTCAGCATAGATTGTACAGATCAATAGTTCTGCAAATGAGTTCAGCGTGTGGACGGGACAACTATGTTGAAGAGCATTAACAGGCATGCAATTCTCATGATTAAAACCTGTGGTTAGGGATTAATATGCATATGCGGGTGCATATACAGAGGGCCACGCCTAACATTAACAATGATCGCATCCATTGGTGCAGGACCGGATGGTTCAGCTGGTGCCATGGGGTTGGAGTCCGCTGGTGCCATGGGGTTGGGGCAGTGACCAATAACAAATTCATCCGATACGTGTGAGGCTCCCTAGGGTTCCCACCCCCGCCGCTGCCGGCGTCCTCGCTCCCCCGCCGCCGCCGGCCACCGGGCGCGCGCCTCCCGGCCCGCCCCGCTCCCCTCCCCCTCCCCCCTCCCCCCCTCTCCTCCCCTCCCCTCCCCTCCCACGGCACACCCGCGCGCGCCCGGGAGGTCCCCTGTGGCC
>NC_057795.1:54415505-54422669 GCF_018294505.1 Triticum aestivum
AGCGCGCTCCGTCGGGCAAAGCCTGGCGTGCGAGGCGGCGGCGGGGCCCTCCTTCCCCGTCCGCTTGTGGGCGCCGGCGCGGGGCGGCTCCTTCGAGCGACGGTGCTAGACGCCCGCGGGATCCAGCGGCGCGGCGGCGGTCTCGTGAGGCGGCGGGGTGGCCTGCTGTGGCGGCGCTCCGGTGATCCTCGGTCTGCGCACTGCGGGGCGGCTGCGGTGCTCCCGTCTCGGGAGGTGGCGCGCGACCGGTCTCGTGCCGGATCTGTGCAGATCTGGCTTTGGGGGCCGGCTGGTGGTGCGTGCCCGGCGGCTCCGGCGCTTGGAGCCCGCCGGGCGACGCGGGTTGGGCAGCGGCCGGGCGTGGCTGCTGCTCCAGCCGTGGGCGGCGGCATGGGTAGGTCTCGGTGGCCTACCGGTGTCGTGACGGCTTCACGGTGACTCGATGGATCTGTCCGCGGCAATAGTCGGCTCCACCGGCGTCGGTTTGTTTGCGTTCGGACCGTCCCGTCCTTCACCCCATCTCCTCGTCGCCTGGGCGCTACTCCCATCAAAGGGCTGGTCCTTTCCCAGCTATGATCCACCGCTCGTCTCGCGCCCGATGCCGCAGGACAGAGCTCGTCTCGCGCACGATGCAGCAGGACCGAGCTTGTCTCACGCACGATGCAGCAGGACCGAGCTCGTCTCACGCACGATGCAGCAGGACCGAGCTCGTCTCGTGCACGATGCTGCAGGACTGACCTCGTCCACCTCTCGTTGCTGCAGGACCTAGCTCATCTCGCGCTTGGGGTAGCAGGATGGGCCGGTGGATGCCGGTTCTGGCCGACCTATTGGGTCTCGACGCTGGGGGTTGCCCAGGGGCGCGAAAGGTGGGACCTTTCCGCCCGTCTCTTTCGTTAGGGTGCGACGGGTCACGGGTGAGGTGGTGTCGAGGTCTTGGATGCTGGGGCAGCGGCCCTGGTGGTGGTGGTGGCGCGGTGCTCTTGGACAAAGCACGCGCCTTCACTAGTAGAAAAACACCTAATAGTCCCGGTTTGTAAGGGCCTTTAGTCCCGGTTCATGAACCGGGACTAATGGGTCGTTACTAATACCTCCACCCATTAGTCCCAGTTCAAACATGAACTTTGAACCAGGCCAATGTGCCTCCACGTGGCCCTGTGCGCCAACCCAGTCAAGGGGCCTTTGGTCCCGGTTGGTGGCTCCAACCGGGACCAAAAGGCATCCACGTGTCAGCATTTCAGTGGCTAGGGTTTTTGTTTTTGTTTTTGAAAGAAGGGGGGGTTGGGGGTTTTGGGGGGTTAATTTAGGTGTTTCATATATTGTGTTAGCTAGCTAATTAATAGAGAGAAGTGTCCTCTCTTATGTCCGTGCTTGGTCGACGCTACGTACTATATATACATAAGCGATCGAGAGAACCATTGAGTGCAGAAGTTCGTCATGCATACCGAGAGAAGTGATCGATCGACCTCTCCTTCTCCGAGAGATTGGTCGAACAACAAGTTTTCGTATATCATGTATCCGACGCTACTGGCTACATACATGTACAATATGTATAAGATCTCTTAATTACAAACCCTTAGCAATTGAAATCAATTTGCACATGGTATTCTCCGGCTTTATTGATGACGTGGTCAAGAAAGAATCCCGCCAATTCCTCTTGAATTGCTTTCATGCGATCTGGTTCTAGGAGTTCATTCCGCATCTGCCACGTCTAATTTGAAGAAGGGGGTTAATCAATACATATATATGAATGAAACTCAACAGAAATGATGGTGTAATAAAATGAAATTGTGAATATTATTGCTTACGCACTTCATATTGTCTTTTACAGTAGCCCCGCTTGTTTTTCAAAGTCGCGGTGTGGATGAACTCGCACACGTAGTATCCACAGAAATCATTCCCTTCTTCCTGCCACAAGCACTTTACGAGAAATAGAGGCCAATCAAACTGATAATGAAGCATTATAAATGGCATTGATGAAAGTATAGCTATAGAATCAACGGGAGATGTGCGCAACTAGCTAGCCAGTAGTACTTACTTTCGGGTATGTATATCGCAGCTCCTTCGGCAGTCCCGGAGCTTCTACGGTGAACTGTTTCCAAACCCTGCAAGACAAAGAAAATAATTATTATTACTTGAGATATCAGGAAATGAACAAAAAGTTGCCGATATGGTGCGATAATGATCGATTAAACTTACTTGTTGAGCAATTCAGTCATGTCCGCATAGGTTTTGGGATCTTTTCGTCTTGAGTCTAAGACGGTTACTTGTCCCCGCTCAAGCTTAATCTCCAGAAGAACATAGTGGTACCTGCGCACGCATGCATAACTCATCAATTACATTACTATAACCTTGCTCGAGTAATAAGGGAAACCGAATATGCACACGACAGTAACACTCGCTTGCCGTTCTAAGGAAAGAGTATGGTATCTTAGTTTTGATTTTTGATCAACGATCGTAGCAAGTTGTCCTCGGCCTCTTTGACATCCTTTTTAACTAGAAATTCATCTATGATATTTGTGTTAATGAACCCAATATCATAAATTTCTTGTTTTTTGCACTCGACGATCTTCAATCTGCATAATATATTGATGATAATTAATTATAAATACATGAAATGAAAGAGCCGAGCTATATATAGAGACTTAATGACAGAAATAGTACTTACAAATAGTAGCAAAAGACCATTAGTTTATCGAGGGCCTTTTGATTAAAGAACGCGAAGAACTCATCAAATGGAACAGTCAACGGATCATTTACAACGAGGTCATGCTCCTCTTTAATATTCAGATACAAAGCATTCGTACCCCCAGACTCTCTGCAAGTTTCCATGTACCAATTATGGAATCTTCGCATCATTGTTGTCAGAGATTTTTCATCTTTGATGAGAGGCTTCCCGTACTCGTATCTATGTTCGTCCACCTCCAAGAAATCAGGAAGTTGATCGTCAGGCAGGTAATCTGCAAGATTGCCATAACCGGCCACCGTCCCCGGAGCATTAGACACATTGAGCGGGGTGCACGATTGCTGTGCTTGTTCGCCGAGCTGGGCAATTTTTTCCCCTTTGCTCGTTTTTTTAACCTTTTAGCACTGACAGTAGTTCCCGACCGCTAGGCTTGGAGATATGTCTGTTCAGTAATGCGCTCATAGTTGATTCTCGGCGGAGACTTTGGTGGTTTCCTCAGGGCATCGATAGTGCGCTTTGCTTTCACCGGATCTACCTTCTCCTCCGGAGGTGGATGTCTCTTTGCTTTCACCCCTTCAAAGAACTCCTTCACGTGGGTCCGCACAATCGTATCGTTTTCCTCCTCGGTCCTCTCGTACGGTAACTTCTCTAGAGGCTTGAGAGGTGGATCGTATTTGTATTGCGTCCCGTCTCTAGTTGTGCTGCTAGACGCCAGAGCAGACGGATCGGCTGCGGCATCTGTCTTCTTTCATGCTTGCTTACGAGGCGGAGGAGAAGGAGTACGACGCGCCGGAGCAGCCGGGGCAGTGGCGGGTCTCTTCCACCCTTGCTGGCAAGGTGGAGAAGGAGGAGGCCGCTGCCTGCTCGGGAGCGCCGGCGCAGGCGGAGAAGGAGGCGGAGTGCCGCCACGCGCCGGAGAAGGAGGCGGAGTGCCGCCACGCGTGCCCTGATCGTCACTCGCCGGAGGAGGAGGCGGTGGAGGAGGCGGAGTGCCCTGACTCGCCGGAGGAGGAGGAGGAGGCTGAAGCGTCCAGTTCGGAAGGTTGATGAGCTCCTTCCGCCATAGGCATGGAGTCTTCAGAGCAGAACCCAGCCTAGTCTCCCCTTCACCGGTAGGGTGGTCAAGCAGGAGGTCCTCAAATCCCTCCGTTATTTCATCCACCATCACCTTAGCATATCCTTCTGGAATCGGCTGGCAGTGATAAGTTGTGTCGGGTCCACCAGGATAAACAGAGCCAACAGCCGCCTTGACCTTCAAATTCATCCATCGCGCCATAATGTGGCAATGTTGAGACTCCGTGATAGCATCCACGGGATAGCTGGCAGGAGCCGTCAAGACATGCTCCGGCTAAAGCAGCTCGGTGGAAGCCATGCTGCTTCTCCGCTGAGATGGCGGGGTAGCTTCGGGGGAAGCTTCAGCAGGTCGTTTGCTGCGATCTGCTGCTTCTCGTTCCTCTAGCCCCATTACCCTTTCGTGAAGCGCCTGCAGTTGGCCCTGCTCCAGTTTCTTTCTCCTCTCGTGGGTTTTGTAACCCCCTGCGTCCGGAAAACCAACCTTCCACGGAATGGAGCCTGGCGTGCCTCATGTCCGTCCAGGGTGCTCAGGATTCCCGAAGGCCATTGTGAGCTCGTCCTTCTCCCTGTCTAGTACGAATGTCCCTTTCTGCGCCGCATTGATATAGTGTCTAAGGTTCTTGACTGGTAGTTCCAGTTGCTCGTTCGTCCAACGGCACATCCCTGATACAGGGTCCAAGGTTCCGCCAGCCCCGAAGAACCAAGTCCGGCAACGGTCTGGCCATCTCATTGTCTCTGGTTCGATCCCTTTTTCAAGCAGATCATTCTCCTCCTTGGACCACTTAGGCCGGGCTTTGAGGTAGCCACCTGACCCCGTGTGATGGTGAAGCTTCTTCTTCGCAGCATTTTCCTTGTTCGTCGCCGACATCTTCTTACTCTTTTCCGATGTCTTGTGGGCCACAAATGCGGGCCAGTGATCTTTGATCTTCTCATATTTGCCGATGAATTCTGGTGTCTTTTTTTCGACAAAATGGTTCAACTCTTTCCTCCACCTCCTGAATAGGGTTGCCATCTTCTTAAGAGCACACGACTTGATTAATTGCTCTTTAACTGGCTTCTCCGGATCCTCCTCTGGCGGTAGGGTGAAATTTGCCTTCAGCTAAGTCCAAAGATCTTCTTTCTGCATATCATTGACATAAGACACCTCAGGGTCGTCCTTAGGCTTATACCATTGTTGGATGCTGATCGGGATCTTGTCCCTAACAAGAACCCCGCACTGAGCAGAAAATGCGTTCTTTGTCCGGATGGGTTCAATCGGTTCGCCGTCGGGCGCGATTTCTATGATCTCAAACCTTTCATCCGAGCTCAACTTTTTCTTCGGGCCTCGTCTCCTTACCAAAGTTGTGCTCGATCCGGAGGGCTAGAAATTAAAAGGAAGAAAGACGAGAGTAATTAATATGTGTACATATACCAAAACAATGAATGCATCAATTAACTAGTCAGCACGGGCTTAACTAATATATATATACCTGGCCGGACTCGGTTCGGTCACCGGAGCAATCAGCACGGTCTCCTTCTTGTACCTCCATTGGGTCATCACCGGAGCCATCATGAACATAGCCCTCTTCTTGTACCGGCATTAATGGGCTGGAGCCATCATGAACATGGCCCTCTTCTTCACCCAGTCCTTCCTGACCAACGACGTCGTTGAAAAATGACGCAATGACATCAGTTCCTTCTGCGATTATCTCCCCCAACATCGCTACTGTTGCTTCGTCTCGGTAGTGCTCCATAGTTTCTGCAAATATTTACAACATGTCAATTATTATTCAAATATGATACAGATGGATATATATTAGTGGCAAACATAGAACTAGCTAGCTAATCACAATAAGGAATCATGTTAGTGGCTTCGATGCTGCTTCTCTAGGGTTTGGGATTGCCTCGACACAACGCTTCAAGGGTTTGGGGTGGCCTCGACGACAACGCTCTTTTAACTTGGTAAATTTGGGTGGCCTCGAGAGTTTTGGTCGAGCGAGAGGGCCGAGGGGGGGTGCTGCCGTTGTATAGGGTTATCACGGTCGAGAGGGGGTATATATATCGACCGCCCCTCATGTCAAAGTTATCTCGAGGGGGCATCGAGGGCGAAGGCGACAGACCCGATAAAACATAAGAAAATGAAGAAGAAATAAAAAGAGGAGAAGAAGAAAGGAATAGAGGAGAAGATCGAAGAAAAAAAAGAATAAAAAAGAGGAGAAGAAGAAAGGAATAGAGGAGAAGAAGAAAAAATAGAATTTTTCTATTTTTTCTTCTTCTCGTCTATTCATTTCTTCTTCTCCTCTTCCTTTTCTTCTTTTTTGTTCTTTTTATTTATTTCTCCTCTATTCTTTTCTTTCTTCTTCTCCTCTTCTTTTTCTTCTTCTCCCTCGAGAAAGGAAAATAATTAAGGAAAAGGAAGAAAAGAGGAAGAAGGAAGAAGGAAGAAGAAGAAGAAAGGAATAGAGGACAAGAAGAAAAAATAGAATTTTTTTTTCTATTTTTTCTTCTCCTCTTCTATTCCTTTCTTCTTCTCCTCTTCTTTTTCTTCTTTTTTCTTCTTCTTATTTATTTCTCCTCTTCTTTTCCTCTCCTCTTCTTCTCCTTTTCTTCCTCTTCTTATTTTCCTTTTTCCTCTCATTCTTTTTCTTCTTCTTCTTCCTTCTTCCTTCTTCCTTTTTTCTTCTTTTCCTTATTTTACTTTTTCCTCTACGAACCGGTACTAATGAGGTTATGGCAAGCTGTTTTTTAGTCCCACCTCGCGAAGTGAGAGGGACTAGGAGCGGTTTATAAGCCCTAAGTGCAGAGACGATGAAGAAGAGGCTCAATGCTCACGTTGCTTAGCTTCAAGCCTTCAGGAATACGGTAGACTGCGTGGAGCTATGCGAAGTGTAGTTTACACTATTCCGAATGGGTTGAAGCAAATTAACGAGCATTGCACCTCTTTTTATTTTTAATAACTTATTACAACTCCGGACTTCTTCTGTTATGGCAAAAACTAATTGCACGTCGACATTTCTTTTTTTAAGTTATAACTCCAGACTTTGACCATCAAGTTTTGCAGAAAAGAAAAAATAGCAGAAAAGAAGAAAAACTATAGCTGAAAAGAAAATAAAAAAACTACTCAGAAATAAATAGAAGAAAATAAATATAGCAGAAAAGAAAAAACTATTCAGAAATAAATAGAAGAAAAAATAAAGCAGAAAAGAAAAAAAATTATATTTGCTATTTTTCAATCGTTTACAAAATGACCATGAAATTGAAAATCACTACAAAATGAACTCTGAAAATGTTGAATTTTGGCAAACTAGATGAAAAACTACTCACAAATAAATAGAAGAAAATAAATATAACAGAAAAGAAAAAACTATACAAAAAACTACGCAGAAATAAGAAGAAGAAGAAGAAGAAGGAGAAGAAGAAGAAGAAGA
>NC_057795.1:54430998-54438506 GCF_018294505.1 Triticum aestivum
AGTAAATGCTTACTTTGAACTAGTTGAATTAATATAACTAGTTTATTTTTAGTAAATGTTTAGTTGAACTAGTTGAATTAATATATAGAACTAGTTTATTTTTAGTAAATGCTTAGTTGAACTAATTAAATTAATATAACTAGTTTATTTTTAGTAAATGCTTAGTTGAATTAATAGAAGTAGTTGAATTAATTGAATTAGTAAGTGTTTAATGTTTCGCCTAATATGAACATAGGAAATGTCGTCTGACGACGGAAAAAATTTCATTATGTGTGAATACTGTGAAGAACAGCGCGGCCAATGCGACAGAAATTTCCTTGTTGATGGTAGACGATTCAGCATCAAGCTGGATGAGACTTTCGAATTCGATACAGTAAGTCACAACGACAAGTCTGTTTTCGTAATTAAGTATGACTTATATATGCTTCATTTGCCTGACTTATAATTTTTAATTTTCACTATTCTACTAGCGCATCCCCTGCCATGCAAGAATTTTTGTCTTGGATAAGATAGGTTTCAAAGATATGGAAACTATGGAGGTAAAGAGAGCTTACCTGAAAACTGAGCATGATGGTTATACTTTCAACGTCAAAGTATACAATGCACACACGTACACCTATTTTGAATGCAAAACTTGGTAAGCACTATGCAAGGCTTATGCATTTGAGCCTGGTATCGTTATCACCTTTGATATTCGTTCGGAAGATGATATTGAAGGTAATAGAGACATATGGGTCGATGTGCAGACGCCTCCAGTTCTACCATTATGTGAGTTCTTCTCAACTATATTTTTGTCTTTGATATTGCTTATTCAAAAATAACTGACAACTAATTTCTATTGACAGCTTATCTCCATTCAACCAAACATGTCCGGCGCTTGGTAGACAGGCCTACTACTGTCCCGGCGCTGAATTAAACTGCGAGGAGATAAGTCATTATGTTTTATGGCTTGAGGATCTTCATACTGTCAAGACAAATTTTCTTCCTGCACTTAGAAATGTTAGTACTCAAAACGTGCGACCAATAGTGATGGTATTGAACTACGGTCACATCTATTTAGGAATGATGGTAAGATATTTACTATTTGTCCTCAGTGCATATTTTGCATACATATTTTTTTTGCTAAACTTTCATTGCTAAGTATATTAATTAAGTACTATACGATGTTCTTCAACAGGGACTCCCGATGATAGTTGTGCCTCAGGGGATCGAGACTAGAGGTCAGATGTCAATTGTTAGCTTACGGCCAAGATATCCTGCATTGCACATGAATGCATTCAAGATTTCTAGAAGCGATGAATGCTTAATAGTGAAAGATTGGAGGAAAATTGTTGATGATCGCAGAGAAGTACTAGGGGGCAGCAATGAGAAGCGCGGCCCACAATTAGGAGACAGGTTCATCGGCATGCTCCACTATGATCAATCAGGAGAGCTATACATGTTCTATGTTATTTTACAAGAAAGAGAGTAGCTAGCAGGAGTGATTTAGCTAGTTCTTCATGCTGCTCTTAATTAGTACTTGTCCTTTCATGTCCGTGTTCTTCGTTCTGAACTTAAGTGATTTGCTTTTGTGGTGTTATATATGAACGCTTATATCATGACAATCATGTTGAACTCGATGATTGGTTCTACTAGAAATTCTATATATATATATATATGCATAACGTGTACAATGTGTAGTATCGTAAAATAACAGCAAACGAAAAAGAATTAAAATGGAAACACAAAATTAAATGAAAAAGAAATCATAAAACTAAAAAAACCCCAAACCTTATAGTACTAGTTGGTCTTACCAACCGGTACTAAAGGGCTCCAGGCCCCCGGAGCTGGCTCGTGCCACGTGGTTGCCCTTTAGCACCGGTTCGTGCCTTTAGTGACCACAATTTAGTGCCGGTTATGTAACCAGCACTAAAGGGCCTTATGAACCGGTGCTATTGCCCGGTTCTGCACTAGTGTTTAGTCCCGGTTGGTGCCACCAACCGGGACCAAAGGCCTCTTTTCAACAGCCCAAAGGGCGGGAAGCGGCGGCCTTTGGTCCCGGTTGGTGGCACCAACTGAGGCGAAAGTTTAGTCCCACCTCGCTAGTTGAGAGGGGCGCGCAGTGGTTTATAAGCCCCACTGTCGCACACCTCTCGAGCTCCTCTCCACTGTAGGCTTGCGGGCCTATTTGCTACTGCTTTGCCTGATGGGCCTTCTGGGCCTACTGCGGGCCTGAATCCTGGTCCATGGTAGGGTTTCTAGTCGTATTCAGGCCGTGGGGGCCTAGTAGGAGGCATTTTTTTGTTTTTTTGTTTTCTTTCTTGCTTTATTTATTTTATTTTGTATCTACTTACAACAAAATACTTATTGTTGCTATTTTTAATTATTTTACAATTTTTTTGTTTTTTTCTACATTATTTATTTTCTTTTGTTTTTTGCTTTATTTTTTAATTCGTTTTGCTTTTAGTTTTAAAAAAATTATAAACTTTCTGTTAGTGTCATTAGTTTTCAAATTTGAAAACACTTTTTTGTTTTTTTGTTTTCTTTCTTGCTTTATTTATTTTATATTTTTTCTACTTACAACAAAATACTTATTGTTGCTATTTTTAATTATTACAAGGGCCGAACCATAAGACATTAAAGCATTTCAAATGAACTATGAAAAAGTTGAAAGTTTGCATGGTATCATAAATTCACCCACATAGCATGTGCATGTACAAAACGAACAATGGTATCATACTCGTGTGTTACAAAGTTGGCATGGTATCATCATAATAGTTGCGGGAGAAAGTCTTCACTTTTTCTTCGCTTGTGTCATTTGCTTATTGCGCCATAACCATGGATAATCTTCATCGCTTATCAGGATGTTGGGGTCAGCCTTGACTTTGAAGGGAGGAATTTCATGAAACTTTTCATAATCCTCAGACATGTCTGTCTTTCCCTCCACTCTCACGATGTCCCTTTTTCCTGAAAGAACTATGTGGCGCTTTGGCTCATCGTATGATGTATTCGCTTCCTTATCTTTTCTTTTTCTCGGTCTGGTAGACATGTCCTTCACATAGATAACCCGTGCCACATCATTAGCTAGGACGAATGGTTCGTCAGTGTACCCAAGATTTTTCAGATCCACTGTTGTCACTCCGTACTGTGTGTCTACCTGTACCCTGCCTCCTGACAGATTGACCCATTTGCACTTAAACAAAGGGACCTTAAAATCATGTCCATAGTCAAGTTCCCATATGTCCACTATGTAACCATAATATGTGTCCTTTTCCCTCTCGGTTGTTGCATCAAAGCGGACACTGCTGTTTTGGTTGGTGCTCTTTTGATCTTGGTTAATCGTGTAAAATTTATTCTCATTTATCTCGTATCCTTTCCAAATCGTAACAGTCGAAGATGGTCCCCTGGACAACAAGTACAACTCATCACAAACAGTGTTGTCACCTCTGAGACGTGCTTCCAACCAACTGCTGAAAGTCCTGATGTGTTCACATGTAATCCAGTCGTCGCACTGCTCCGGGTGTTTGGAGCGCAGACTGTTCTTGTGTTCATCGACATAAGGGGTCACCAAGGTAGAGTTCTGTAGAACTGTGTAGTGTGCTTGAGACCAAGAATATCTGTCCCTGCATATTATTGAGTCCCTTCCAAGCGTGCCTTTTCCAGTCAGTCTCCCCTCATACCGCGATTGAGGGAGACCTATCTTCTTAAGGCTAGGAATGAAGTCAATAGAAAACCCGATGACATTCTCTGTTTGATGGCCCATGGAGATGCTTCCTTCTGGCCTAGCGCGGTTACGGACATATTTCTTTAGGACTCCCATGAACCTCTCAAAGGGGTACATATTGTGTAGAAATACGGGGCCCAGAATGACAATCTCGTCAACTAGATGAACTAGGACGTGCGTCATGATATTGAAGAAGGATGGTGGGAACACCAGCTCAAAACTGACAAGACATTGCACCACATCACTCCTTAGCCTTGGTATGATTTCTGAATCGATCACCTTCTGAGAGATTGCATTGAGGAATGCACATAGCTTCACAATGGCTAATCGGACGTTTTCCGGTAGAAGCCCCATCAATGCAACCGGAAGCAGTTGCGTCATAATCACGTGGCAGTCATGAGACTTTAGGTTCTGAAACTTTTTCTCTGACATATTTATTATTCCTTTTATATTCGACGAGAAGCCAGTCGGGACCTTCATACTAAGCAGGCATTCAAAGAAGATTTCCTTCTCTTCTTTGGTAAGAGCATAGCTGGCAGGACCTTCATACTACTTTGGAGGCATGCCGTCTTTTTCGTGCAAACGTTGCAGGTCCTCTCGTGCCTCAGCTGTATCTTTTGTCTTCCCATACATGCCCAAGAAGCCTAGCAGGTTCACGCAAAGGTTCTTCGTCACGTGCATCACGTCGATCGAAGAGCGGACCTCTAGGTCTTTCCAGTAGGGTAGGTCCCAAAATATAGATTTCTTCTTCCACATGGGTGCGTGTCCCCCAACGTCACTCGGAACAGCTAGTCCGCCGGGACCCTTTCCAAAGATTACGTGTAAATCATTGACCATAGCAAGTACGTGATCACCGGTACGCATGGCGGGCTTCCTCCGGTGATCTGCCTCGCCTTTGAAATGCTTGACTTTCTTTCGACATTGATGGTTGGTCGGAAGAAATCGACGATGGCCCAGGTACACATTCTTCCTGCAGCTTCCCAGGTATATACTATCGGTGTCAACTAAACAGTGCGTGCATGCGTGGTATCCCTTGTTTGTCTGTCCTGAAAGGTTACTGAGAGCGGGCCAATCGTTGATGGTCACGAACAGCAACGCCTTTAGGTGAAATTCCTCTTGTTTGTGCTCATCCCACGTACGTACACCGTTTCCATTCCACAGCTGTAAAAGTTCTTCAACTAATGGCCTTAGGTACACATCAATGTCGTTGACGGGTTGCTTAGGGCCTTGGATGAGAACTTGCATCATAATGAACTTCCGCTTCATGCACATCCAATGAGGAAAGTTATACATACATAGAGTCACGGGCCAGGTGCTGTGATTGCTGCTCTGCTCCCCGAAAGGATTAATGCCATCCGCACTTAAAGCAAACCATACGTTCTTTGGGTCACTTGCAAACTCATCCCAGTACTTTCTCTCGATTTTTCTCCACTGCGACCCGTCAGCGGGTGCTCTCAACTTCCCATCTTTTTTACGGTCCTCACTGTGCCATCGCATCAACTTGGCATGCTCTCCGTTTCTGAACAGACGTTTCAACCGTGGTATTATAGGAGCATACCACATCCCCTTCGCAGGAACCCTCTTCCTGGGGGGCTCACCGTCAACATCACCAGGGTCATATTGTCTGATCTTATACCGTAATGCCCTGCATACCGGGCATGCGTTTAGATCCTTGTACGCACCGCGGTAGAGGATGCAGTCATTAGGGCATGCATGTATCTTCTGCACCTCCAATCCTAGAGGGCATACGACCTTCTTTGTTGCGTATGTACTGTCGGGCAATTCGTTATCCTTTGGAAGCTTCTTCTTCAATATTTAAGTAGCTTCTCAAATCCTTTGTCAGGCACTGCATTCTCTGCCTTCCACTGCAGCAATTCCAGTACGGTACCGAGCTTTGTGTTGCCATCTTCGCAATTGGGGTACAACCCTTTTTTGTGGTCCTCTAACATGCGATCGAACTTCAGCTTCTCCTTTTGACTTTCGCATTGCGTCCTTGCATCGACAATGACTCGGCGGAGATCATCATCATCGGGCACATCGTCTGGTTCCTCTTGATCTTCAACAGCTTCGCCTATTGCAGCATCATCGTGCACATCGTCTGGTTCCTCTTGATCTTCAATAGCATCACCGTATTCAGGGGGCACATAGTTGTCATCGTACTTTTCTTCTTCTCCGTCTTCCATCATAACCCCTATTTCTCCGTGCCTCGTCCAAACATTATAGTGTGGCATGAAACCCTTGTAAAGCAGGTGGGTGTGAAGGATTTTCCGGTCAGAGTAAGACTTTGTATTCCCACATATAGGGCATTGACAACACATAAAACCATTCTTCTTGTTTGCCTCAGCCACTTCGAGAAATTAATGCACGCCCTTAATGTACTCGAAGGTGTGTCTTGAACCGTACATCCATTGCCGGTTCATCTGCGTGCATTATATATAATTAAGTGTGTCAAAAATCATTATAGAACATCATGAATAGATAATTAAGTGACCAAATTAATAGAAGTTCATTATCACATTAAAACCAAAGTACATACATAGTGCTCATCTAACAACATAAAGCTCTGCAGAGCATCTAAATTAATTAAACCATACATTGAAACTATGTAAAACATTTCAATGCGAAAACAAATGCGATCATAATCGCAACCAATGTAACAACTGATCCAACGGCATAATGATACCAAGCCTCGGTATGAATGGCATATTTTCTAATCTTTTTAATCTTCAAGCGCATTGCATCCATCTTGATCTTGTGATCATCCACGACATCTGCAACATGTAACTCCAATATCATCTTCTCCTCCTCAATTTTTCTAATTTTTTCCTTCAAGAAATTATTTTTTTCTTCAACTAAATTTAACCTCTCGACAATAGGGTCGATTGGAATTTCCGGTTCAACAACCTCCTAGATAAATAAAATCTATGTCACGTTGGTCGGCATAATTGTCATAAACAATAGATGAACCAATAGTTATGAAAGGATAATATATACCACATCCGAATCATAGACAGGACGAGGGCCGACGGGGGCGGATACCAAAACCATGACACTATATAAGATGCAATAATAAAAGTAAAAAAATTATACAAGTATCTATATATATAAACATACAAGTAAGATTTTTTTCCTTTCAGAAAGAAGATAAGAACAAGAGGCTCACCACGGTGGTGCCGGCGACGAGATCGGCGCGGGCGATCGACGGCGGTGAAGACGGGGACGGGACGTGATGGACCGCTAAACCTAGACAAATATTGAGGAAAATGGAGCTTGAAGATCGAGCTTGGAGAGGAGAAAGCTTAAGTAGTGTGGCTCGGGCATTCCATCGAACACCTCGTGTGCATAAGAGGTGAGCTAGAGCACCACAAAGCTCTCTCCTCGCCGGCCACGAAAAACAGAGCACTGAGAGTGCTCTGCTCGTGGGCGTATATATAGGCAATTAATTGGTCCCGGTTCGTGGCTTGAATCGGGACTAAAGGGAAGCCTTTGGTCCCGGTTCAGGCCACCAACCGGGACCAATGGTGGTGGGCCAGGACCAAGGCACATTGGTCCCGGTTCGTCCCACCAACCGGGACCAAAAGGTCCAGACGAATCGGGACCAATGGCCCACGTGGCCCGGCCGGCCCCCGGGGCTCACGAACCGGGTCCAATGCCCCCATTTGTCCCGGTTCTGGATTGAACCGGGACTAATGGCTGACCCGGCCTGGACCAATATCCCCTTTTCTACTAGTGCTTGGTGCTTCCCGCTCATCATGGCCGTATGGGCGGCATGGTTGCCGGGGTGTGGTGTTCGGTGGCGGTGAAT
>NC_057795.1:54438710-54456094 GCF_018294505.1 Triticum aestivum
GAAGTCAGAAACAGTAGAGTATCCTCGCAGAGAATATGTTTAGGAAAACAGCAGAGTTGTAGGTACAGCAGACAAATAATCTTAGTTCATTCGACATTCAAAATATGAAAATGTTCTTCGTAAGGGACAATCATAATGGTTGCAAAAACAAGTAAAGCAAAATCATATTGGCTGTGTTCGTTCCACTCTGGACGCGCAGGGCCCTGCGACACGTGTTTCACTAGCTGGTTGGCCTCACTATTAAAATCATATTGGTTGCAAAAACAAGTAAAATAAAAGCATGAACAAGAACCTGAACCTTGTTTTGGCTTGCGAGAAGTGTGTCAGACTCATTGACTAAATTGTAGGAGTACGTGACATGGAGGTGTGAAAAGCGGACTTTTTACATCTTTTTAGAAACTTTTCCATCAGCACATTCAGGTGCCGAGGCAACTTCCTTTTCTCCCGAATGATTCAGGTTTCATCTTGATGTACAAGCTAGAATCTGCACTCTGTTTCTCTTTTTTTTTTTGGAAAAGGAGGATGACCCCCGGCCTCTGCATCTGGGAGATGTATACGGCCACTTTATTGATTATTCTCGAGGACCTTACAAAATATTACAACAATGTGCCTGAATCCACCATCTTGGCAACATATGCCGCTACTCCTATCCAAAATGATGAAGGGGTGTTAGCTGGGCCACTACCCAAACCACTCACCTAAGCCTAACATCAAAAGCCGGAAGCCGAAACTCATTCGGAAGCCCCAGCCGAGCCACATACCGGGTCTGGGGCACAATCCGGTCAGACGCACTCGTGTGTCGTCGCCGCCATCTTCCACGGGTCTTCAGATCATATTGAGGCTTCTACCTTGTCTGGCCACTCAGCCATCGACGTCACCATGACGCCAGACAGCAACCTCCTCCTGCGCGAGCCCATCTCTGCACATCAGACGCCGAGTCTCCACAGCGCCATGCGATCGATCTCCGCCGCCATCAAAGTGTGAGATGAAACACCGCTCCACCATCCCTCCAGCCAGCACTTGCTCCAAGACGATGCCCTCAGAATGGTAAGCGATAGAACACCATCATCATCCGATCCGGAAGACCCAGATCTGGGGTTTCCCCCTGAGCACCCCGAACCTGATGGCGCAGACTGCCGAAGATGCCTCGACCATCGGCAGTAGCTCCACCAGACGAGCGTCGCCTACGTCGCCGCAGCCTCCAAGATGAAGCTGACCAGAATGCATGTGTCGACACCGAACCACCGCCACTTCCACCGCCACTTGAGCAGCCCCCGAGCAACGCCTTCAGGAAGGAGCACGGCACCGTGGTGTCGTCGTCGCTTGGAACCGGAGGTTCTGAGGTTTTCACCCGAGCTCCTGGGAGGGGTGGAAGGAAGGAGATCCTCTCCGAAGCCTCCAACGAGGGAAGCAACACCCAAAGGCACTGCCATCGGAGTGGCCGCCACGCTGGCCAAGAGATTCCCCCGGAACCCTTCCAGCCACCGGATCTGCAAGGCCAGCACCAAGAACGGTGACCGAAGCCACCAAGGGCCGGATCCGCTGCAGATCGGAGTAGATCGGGGTCGACGACGAACATCACCATGGCCACCAACATCCAGCGAGGAACCGCCGCCGCAGCCGAAGCCCACCACCTCCCCGCCATCCACATGGCTAGGGAATTGGTCCACCTGTCCACGCCGGCGCCGCTCGCCGCCAAGCTGCGCCGCGTGCCACCAGCCATGGATCCGAGCCGCAGGCGAGCCGCCAGCCGCGGGGCCCCGCGGGCACACCAGATCCGGGTCGCCAGAGCCACGACGCGGCATCCAGGCGCCAGATCCGGATCCCCGGCACGCGAGCACGGCGCCTCCCAGCGCAGCCAAGCCCGCCACAGCGCGCGCCCTCAACGCCAGAGCCGCGTGGGCTGGAGACCTCGAGCGCCCACGGCTCCAATGCCGCGACCATAGCGTGCCGAGCAGCGCCGGCCCGCGCAAAGCCACACGCCGCAGCGCCTCGCGCCTGCCTCGTCCGCTTGGCGCAGCTGCCCCGCGCAGCCCACCTCGCGAGCGGGAGTGGAAGAGCCCGCCGCCGCCGACACCACACGGGCTTGCCCGGGCGGCGCTCGCCGGCGGCGGCGGGGGAGGAGGGGGGATGGGTGGCGGCGGTGCCCGGCGGCTAGGGTTAGCGCGCGGGCCGCTCGCGGGGAGCGACACGGGGCTGGTTGCGTCCCTCGCTGGATACACAGTTGGTAAGCTGCACTCTGTTTCCCCTGAATGGAGGAAAATGAGACCGTTATGGCTAATCAAGTTGAGTATTCCCTTTAACCAATCCCTTGATCTATTCCTTTGATTGGTAGTAACTAGTAAGGGCCTTGCAGTTTTGTACTCTAAATTATGTCAGTCCTTTTCTGTCTGCCATTTGGTTGATAGATACAGTGTTTCCCTCAGGAAGAGGACCCCTCAATTTAGATCCGTTCTTCTGAAGGAGCTGCTGGATTGGCTGCACTGCACAATGCCGCTGGCTGGCCACGCCCACTGGAGAGGGACAGAGGATAAGACGGACGCTGGTTCGGGTCGGGCTCTCCAATCCATAGGAAAAACAAGTGCTGACTGATTTCTGCCGACGATTTCCAAGTACCTGTTCGACCACATGAAGAAGCTCCAGCCTTTTACCTGTCCGAACATACTAGGTTCAGTAGCCAAGCTTCAGGAAAACCATATGACATAGTACTACTTGACTCTGAACATTAAAGAACAGAGGAACAACCTGTTCTTGTCCTAGTCATTCCTTGGGAATTTCACTGAAAATTTCTCCGGGTTCAGAGATGTCCAAGATTGATTCAAGATCAACCTTTCACGTGCACATTCTAAACATTCAGTCAGATGGAGCCTCATCATTCCTTGGTGCACGCCGGCAGGGACTGAGACGCTGAGTTGGAGCTTCCCTGTGGCATGCCGCGTGCTGCCATGGCCGGGGACAGAGAGGAGGGGAAAGTTAGGATTAGCGGAGATAACCAATTTGGGAGCGAAATCGAAAGGATAGAAGAAATCGACCGGTAGAATCGTTCACCAAGTCGCCGGAGGTGCAGCAGCCGTGCTTGCCGGAGTCGCCGCCGGTGGTGATACAGTGGTGGAGTAGCAGCACCCGTAACAATAGAGTAGCCGGGCCGCTTGTGGGATGGCTGGAATCTCCGCGCCGTCGGAGCCGCTAGAGTCGCCGTGCCACGCCGCTGAAGATGAACAGATTGTTCGGTTCGGTCGGTCCGAAGGGAAAAACTATTGAAGGAAATTGCAAAATTGCCACAGTAGCACAGGGCCTTCATTTCACATGGCAATACTGATACTCGAGTATCAAAGATAAAAATTAATAAAGTCGACTCGAACATCAAGGTTTCCCTGTTTTCTTTTAGCTTGAGCGAATTTGAAACCTTTAGTTGAAAATTTAACTAATTGAGATTTCAAATTTGCATCCCTAGAGCCAACATCTATCAGGGGATCCGGCGTACACCGATACTTCGATGGCCTCACCACCGCCTAGAATCCAAATAACCTGTCTCACTTGTCCTCTTCTCGTCAAAAGTTTCCTCAAAACATTCTTTAGATTTTGCTCTTCTTTTTCTTCACTAGATTTGCTATTTACCAATTACCTGAAAACGTAATATAGATCAGTCGATTTCGCCCAGCGGCCGAGGCCAATCAATCTCGCCAGGAGGGAGCCAAACCCGACAATGGCATAGTTGTCGTGTTGTTGCAGACAGAAGCAAGCCAGAGGTTTGACAGAATCATGTGCATGGAGGTCGCTGACACCAAACATCGTGGCGGTATAGAGGGATGGTCGGGGCCGACAGAGGTACGACAAAGGTAGAAGCTCGAGCAAGACGACATGATGAAGTGGCATACTACAATGCTCACCTGTCACAGGTGACGGTGGAGATAGTGTGGGATAGGCTGAAGGGCGGGGTTGACTAGTATTGTTAGGAAAGAAGAACCAACAACAGCTTGGGGAGGAAGAAGATAAACCATGGCTAGGGGAGGAAATGCATCAATTGAACTGATACCCAATGGTTTAAAGAGAATCTCATGGAACCTCATCTTTAGCAGTCCCTTATTTCACAAATTTTTATAGGTCCGACGAGTGTGATTTCACATAGAAGCCAAAGAGAAATCAATCACTGTAAGCATGGCAATGGAAGCAAAACTTCCCTCCAATCTAGTTTTCCTCACTCATCTGTGTTTGAGCACTTAACTTTCCCAATGGAAAAACGTTAAGTTAGCAACATATAACTACGGAATACAAAGTGAAAACAACTTCAGTGATGCTTGGATTGAATGTAAATCCTATGTGTTTCACACTATTTGGTTTAACCGCATTGATGCTTGGATTGAAAGTAATTTTGCTGGTGGATTTGATTGTTTTGCCTGTTTTACTTGGTAATTTGATTATTTGTACTGCCCTATGTCAATAAAAGATGGATCCAGATGATAGATAAAAGTATAGGGCGTGAGAAGGGGAGTAGGGATGATTAAAGGAAGATGTAAAACAGAGTAAATGAAGAAAATTATCCAGTTTTGTTTTGCCACATTTGCTAGCCAAAATACCATTTCAACACATAAAATTGAAGACTGCATATATATATTTTAACTTCCAATTGATTTCCTCCGGAGCGTTGGACTGAAATCCAACGATTGACCTTCTTCACCTCCTGCACAACATTATTTTTCTTATTCCTCCCGAAAAGTCCCCCCCCCCCACCCACCCCACACAAAAGCCTCTTCATGGTTTGTTTCTGTGCGAGCCCTCGTGGTGTCCCCGTTTCAAGCATCTGAGCGCTTGTGAAAACAAAAAGGTCCTCACTTGCATCGGTCAACCCTCATCCTTCGCCTGCGATGGGAGGGCCAGCCACATTTGCCCCATATGTGATGAGGTCCTGGCTCGGCCTCGCCGAGGACGCCACGACCACCTTGCCCCGTCTCGGCCTCTCGGGCGCTGCTCTCAACCATGCTCAAAATCCACTGATTGCAGTTTTTCTTTTCAGTTAGTTGTTAAATAGCGAGTGCGATATTAGAGTTATTATCTCTGCAGCAGGGACCCACATGTCATGACCCTAGCACCTCACAGATGGTTCCCAGTTCCCACGTGTCATCATCTTCTTCCCCTTCCCCACCACTCGCCGTAGGATGCATCTTCTTCCCTTGCGGGCTGCGGCCTCACCAATGAATAGCGCCTGCGGCCTCCACATCTGCTGCGTCGTCACCCGGCCCCTTTGTCCTCAATGCGCCACCGCGTGCGCGACCTCCCCCGGCCACCGCTCGAATAGCCAATCCGAGCCGCATCATCTCGACGCCTTTCGCCTTGTCCCACAACCTCCTCCCTCTCAACCGCTCTGGTGGATGACTTCAAATGGGTGGGAGGCGCAGAGGTCGGGCATGAGAGCAGGTATGCAGTCGCAGCTCCCTCTAATTCAGTTGAATAGCAATGTAGCCGTTGACGTATAATGTGCTGCCTAGTCTCTTCCATCAGATCGGTCTTTTAGTTGCATTAGGTAGAGCATGCACTTCTACATGGTATCGAAGCCAAGAGGTCTTGAGTTCAAGACCCGGCCGACGCAATTAAATTGCAGCCCACTTTCGGTCCACGTTTAGGCCCGAGGGAGCCACACGTAAGGAGGAGTGTTGACGTATAATATGCTGCCTAGTCTCTTCCATTAGATCGGTTGCATTGGCTAGAGCATGCACTTCTACAATAGCATTCTCGTGATAAGTCTTTTCATTGCTAATTACAGCTTTTGGTCAGTCAACATTGGCGCCCCACATCACATGGCCTACTTCTGAACGATTGCAGGAAGGAGCAGAAAGAAGAAAATTCTATCCGTGTTTGCAAGGTTCGATGAAAAATACCTAGGATCATCAGCGAAGAAAATTCTACGCTCCTGGATCCTGCGGCCTCGGTGTCCAAGAATCGAATCAGAACGACGACCGGAGCTGAACAGAGTTAGGGAAACTACCTAGGATCAAGGACTCATTGAAAAAATGAGGCGATTCACGGCGGCGGCCAGCGGGCCTGCATGTTGGACCCCGGGGCGTGGACGTCGAGCCGGACAGAGGGCTGGTGGATCCCGCCCATTCCTACGGCTGGAGTTGCAGCGGTGAGTAGCGGCGTCCCCGACGAGCTCGACTAGAAGGAGGATCCAGGAGTAAGAGGAAATGGACTGAGTAGGGAGGTAGTGGAGTGGATTAGGGGTAAAACTTGAAGGGGCACTGGTGGGTTTGCCAGAGGGACCCATTCGTCAGTAGCAAAGGGAAAGGTTGAAAGAAAAATAAAAAAATAAAAAAATGAAAATGGCTGGAATATCTCTTCCTCCTCCACTCCATCATAATCTACTCAGGATTAATTTCAATGCTCAAAACAAATCCGAAATATCTTGGAACATTTCACATATGCTACTACTTACATAATATAACTCTGTGAAAATGTCCAAGAATTTTCAGGAGTATTTGACTGTCCTTTTTCAGATTTGAATTCAAATATGCCCCGAGTTTGGGGTTGAACTGTAAGCCGGTGATATGAAATTCTGAAATTCATTAATCTTTTACTAGAGTTTGTAAAGAACACACGACTCCGAGATATAGCATGGAGTATGACTTAGACATGTCAAACTATTTTAAAAAATTGTTTGTACACAACTCTTGGTTTGGATCAGTTTTTTGCGTCTTAGAAAACATGTATCATCACGAACCATCTATCTATCATCAATTCGTATTTATTTCCATATGTTTCATTTTGTGTATACATATTTTAATGCACACTCTTTTAATACATGGCTTGCACTCGGCCTTTGCGCCATTGGCGCAACGGGTCATTTAGTAACCATGAAACACAAAGTGAAAACAACTTCAGTGTTGCTTGGATTGAATGTAAATTCTATGTGTTTCATGGTATTTATTACCGAAAAAGGCTTTCATCCCGCTTTATAAATAAAGCAAACCGCCAGAGAGCACACATACAAGGACTAGTCCACACACACACCCAAGTCTCACAAATAAGTACAAAGGTTCTGCTGAGGGCACAACTCAACAAGCCTGGGAAAAATAAAGAAAAAAGCCGGAGAGAAGCCGGAGAGCGGAACAAGCGTATAGTCAGGTTCCGGTGGGGGCGGCGGCAACAGACGGACGGCCATCGAGCGAAGATCGGCGATGAAGACGGAGATGGCGTCGCCGTCCTGAGGGCGGCTAAGCGGCCGCCAAAGCTGCAAGAAACCAGAGAGTTTGAAGATAGCATCAGTAGCTCGTCGAAGAGGAGTGCGCTGGATCACTAGCTTATTGCGAATCGTCCAGAGAGTCCAAGCAATGACCCCAATCTCAAGCCACCTGATGTGGCGAGATGTCAAGGGGGAGTTCTGGAGTTCGGCAAATAAGTCAGGAAAGTTGGTGTGGCACCAATTTCCACCGACCGTTTCGCGAAAGCAGCTCCAAACGAATTGAGCGGACACGCGGGAGAAGGAGATGTGATTCGAGTCTTCGGGGACACCGCAGAGCGGACAGATGCCAGTGCCCGGGCCATTTCGCTTGCGAACCTCGACCCCAGACGGGACCCGACCGTGAATCCATTGCCACATGAAGACCCGGATCTTTAGAGGTAGGCGGATGGACCACACCGTCGTAAGGGGGGGAGGGGCGGAGGAGGTGGCGATGGCCATGTAGAGAGACTTAGTGGAGAACTGGCCAGAAGGCTCCAGGCGCCAACACACCTGGTCAGGGCCATCGTCTACCATCGGTTCGTGGAGGGCGACACAGTCCAGTAACTCACGCCAAGCGGAGGACTCCGGGGGCCCAAATGGCCTCCGGAAGGCGAGGCGCCCTAAGTCAATAAGGGCCCTTTCGACGGAGATCACAGGATTGACGGAGATGGAGAAGATGCCGGGAAAGCGCGCCACGAAGGGGGCGTCCCCGGCCCAACGATCAAACCAGAACAAAGTCGACGCCCCAGAGCCCACCGAGATGGCAGTCCTGATGCGGAGAACCGGAAGAAGCTGGACGACCGACTGCCAGAACTGGGAGCCGCCAGATCTCTGGCAGAAGGCGAGGGGCTGTCCGCACAGGTATTTGTTCCAGATGATGTCGAGCCAGAGGCCACCGTGACCTTGCGAGATGCGCCAAAGCCAATGGGATAAGACGGCGATATTCATGCACTTAGAGCACATAATGCCAAGGCCTCCTTGATCCCTGGGCTTGCAAATGTCCGGCCAACTGACCATATGATACTTTTACTTCTCGTTATCACCAACCCAGTAGAAACGGGACTGGACTTTGGCAATCTCATGGTATTTATTTGGTTTAAATGTGACAGGTTCTACATTGTGTAAGCGAAAGTTGATATAACATTTGTTATAAGTAATTTTGCTGGTGGATTTGACTGTTTAGCTAGGTTTTACTTGGTAATTTGATTATTTGTAACTGTCTTATGTCAATAAAAGATTGATCTAGATGATACATAAAAGTATAGGTGTGAGAAGGGAGTGTGGATGATTAAATGGAGAAGTAAAACAGAGTAAATGAAGAAAATTGTCCAGTTTTATTTTGCACATTTGCTTGCCACAAAATACAATTTCAACATATAAAGTTAGAGACTGCATATATATTTTAACTTTCAATTGATTTCCTCCGGAAATCCAACGATTGGCCTTTTTCTTCACCTCCCGCACAACATTATTTTTGTTACTCCTCCCGACGAGTTCCTGTTTCACACCTCCTCGTCCCTCATGGTGTCCCCATCTCGAGCTCAACGCCTATTTAATCTGAGCGGTGGCGAAAACAAAAAGGCCCTCACCTGCATCGGTCAACCCTCATCCTTCCCCTGCGACGGGAGGGCCTGCCACGTTTGCCTCGTTCGCGACAAGGTCCTGGCTCGGCCGAGGACGCCGCAGCCACCTTGCACCGTCTCGGTCTCGGGCGGTGCTCTCAATCATACGTGCTCAAAATCTACTGATTGCAGATTTTTTTTCCAGTTAGCTGTTAAAATAGCAAGTGCGATAATAGAGTTATTATCTCTGCAGCAGGGACCCACATGCCATGAGACTCTAGCACCTCACACATGGTTCCCAGTTCCCTCACCATAGGATGCCTCTTCTTCCCTTGCGGGCTACGGCCTCGCCCATGAATAGCGCCGCCGGGCCCCTTTGTCCTCCATGCGCCAGCGCGTGCGCGAGATCCCCCGGCTGCCTCATCTCGATGCGTCTCTCCTTGTCCGACGACCTCCTCCCTCTCAACCGGCTCCGGGGGATGATTTCCAATTGGGTGGGAGGCGCTGAGGTCGGGAACGAGAGCAGGTTAGCAGTGCAATTACGCAGTAGCAGATTCCTCTAATTCAGTCAAGTAGCATTCTCGTAATAAGTTGATCCATTGCTAATTACAGCTTCGGTCAGTCAACACTCGCGCCCCACATCACATGGCCTACTTCTGAAGGGTTGCAGGAAGGAACAGGAAGAGAATGCTACCCGTGCTAGCGGCACTAGCACGGCGCGGTTTGCAAGGTTCGATGAATCTAGAGCCTGCAAGTCTTGCATCTGGTCAAATATATCTGCTACGAATGTTCAACATCTTGTTTATATGCTGGGCCAGCAGACCGTACTCGGGACTGTCGGTTCTCAAGACTCTTCATTCAGTCACTGATGAACAGCCACCCGGTGCTTCAGACTTCAGATTCTTCTTCAGTCAATGATACATCATATGCATGCCTGTGTGAAAGTGATCTGACTTTCTTTCGTACACGCGTTTCCTTGGGTAATCCTGGCAATGTATGTAATGGATCGGCAGGCAGGCAGAGGCGCCTCGTACGCGTGTTTACAAGGCAAGCCTGGCAATCAATCACTTCATTTTGAACAACACACGGCATCAGGGCTATATATCCATGTATGTGATGTGTGTGCTTTCGAGCTTCAGCTACACTACACCTGCACACCATGAGCCTTCTCCTAGCCTTGGAACTGCTGCTCTTCCTGCTTGCCTTGCCACGCCTTTCTTTTACCTCAAATTCCACACATTCGTCGCTGGATCAGCAGGCAGAGGCGCTTCTCCAATGGAAATCTAACCTAAGCAGTCATTGGTCCTATGCTCTCCACTCATGGACAAAGGAAACCAGCCCGTGTGACTGGATCAGCATTACCTGCAGCAACGCCATGCTGCCTCGTGGCGGTGACCACGGTGATGCTGCCCTAGTTGTGTCCAACATTTCGCTTGTGGAGGATGGCCTTTTTGGCAGGTTGGACAGGCTTCACTTTTCAGACTTGCCCCATCTTGTCTTTCTGAACCTCAGTGACAACTATTTCTCGGGCTCAATCCCATCAAGCATTGGTGCTCTTGCCGAGCTCACTCACTTGGATCTTTCCGCCAATAACCTGGACGGATCTATCCCAGCATCCCTAGGTAATTGTGCTAAACTAACCTCCATCGATCTTTCTTACTACAATTTGTTTCTACCATGCCTAGTATAGTAGGAAGACTAGGGAATTTGATGAGCCTCTCCACATTTTTGCAGACTTGCCCCATCGTGTGTATCTGGACCTCAGTTACAACGACCTGAACGGATCTATCTCAACATCCCTAGATAAATGTACTAAACTAACATACATCGAGCTCTTTTACTATAATTTGTTTCTACCATGTCTAGTACAGTAGGAACACTAGGAAATTTGATGAGCCTCTCCACTTTGCAGACTTACCTCATCTTGTCTATCTGGACCTCCGTGGCAACTCTCTCTCGGGCCTAATCCCATCAAGCATTGGCGCTCTTGCAAAGCTCTCTCTTTTGGGCCTAATCCCATCAAGCATTGGCGCTCTTGCAAAGCTCTCTTTTGGATCTGTCCACCAACAATCTTGATGGATCCATCCCACCTTTCGAAGGTAATTGTGCAAAACTAACCTCCCACGGTCTATCATACAATTTGTTATGTGTCATGCCTATTACAATAGGAATGCCAAGGAATTTAATGAGCCTCTCCTCTTTGCAGACTTGTCACATCTTATCTATCTGAACCTCAGCAACAACTATCTATGGGGTTCAATCCCATCAAGCATTGTTGCTCTTGCTGAGCTCACACACCTGGATCTATCCAACAATGGCCTGAATGGATCTATCCCAACATCCCTTGGTAATTTTACCCCCTCTGGTCCTTTTTAGTTTGCATATAAATTTTGCTAAAGTCAAAGTATCTCTACTTTGACCAAACTTATGGAAAAAAGTATCAACATTCACAATGTCAAATCAATATTGTTAAATTCATTGTGAAATGTAGTTTCACATTATATATATTTTGTATTGTAGATGATGATACTTTTAAATATAAATTTGGTCAAACTTTGTAAAGTTTGACTTTACAAAAATCTAATATGCAAAGTAAAAAGGACATGAGGGAGTACTAAACTAACCTCCATCGATCTCTCTTGCTACAATTTGTTTCTACCTTGCCTAGAACAATAGGAAGACTAAGGAATTTGATGAGCCTCTCCACTTTGCAGATTTGCCTCATCTTCTATATCTGAACCTAAGTTACAATGACCTGAACGGATCTATCCCAACATCCCTAGGTAATTGTACTAAACTAACCTACATCGATCTCTCTTACTGCAATTTGTTTCTACCATACCTAGGACACTAGAATGGCTAAGGAATTTGATGAGTCTCTCCACTTTGCAGACTTGCCTCATCTTGTCTCACTAGTAGAAAAAGGGGCAAATATGAGACACATTAGTGTCGGTTTGATTTTGAGCCGGCACTAATGTGTCCATTAGTGCCGGTTCCAACGGCTAGCCGGCCACTCTCATTAGTACCGTTTCGTGGCGAACCGTTAGCACCGGTTCGTGGCACGAACCGGTACTAAAGAGAGTGGTGGCAGGATGTTGTCAGTCTGGACCTGTCCAGCACCTTTAGTACCGGTTCGTGGCACGAACCGGTACTAAAGGTTGACGTACATAAACCATTCGTCCACCCGAGCCACTCTGTTCTTCCCCTTTCCCCTCACTTCCTCTGAAGGCCCCCATCCATTCAAATGATCACAAAGGTTAGCAACTTTGTCCTTTCAACTCTCATTGCTAGATTAGCTCTTGCAATGCTTTGAATAGTGATTAATTTGGGAGGAATTATATTTGCTAATATTTGATTTATATGCAATTAGAGGTCAAAAATAACACTTAGTTTGCATATGTAGGTGTGGTTTACTTAGTGCCTTCTAAATCTCCGTCGTAACCACCGTCGATCGCCCGCACCGTCCCGTCGCCGGCACCACCGTGTGGTGAGGCTCTTATTCATGAATGTTTTACATTACCAAATTGATGTTTGTGTGATTTGAATATATAGTTACTCGTATAATTGTCTTACCCATACGTTGTTTGTTATACATAGTGCCATGGTTTTGATATCCGTCCCAGTCGGTCCTCGTCCTTGTTATGATTCGGATGTGGTATATTCTCTTTTAAAACTAGTTGTTGCATTTCGTGTTTATGACAAATTATGCCCATCAAGTTGACATAGATATTTTTATCTAGGAGGTATGTGAACCGGAAATTCTAACCGACCCTATTGTCGAGAGGTTAAATTTAGTTGAAAGAGAAAACGAGTATTTGAAAGAAAAACTGAAAAGAATTGAGGGGGAGAAGATGAAATTGGAGTTGCATGTTGCCGATGTCGTCGATGATCACAAGATCAAGATGGAGAAAATGAGGTTGAAGATTAGAAAGATTAGAAAATATGCCATTGATAGTGTGGCTTGGTATCATTATGTTGTTGGATCAATTGTTACCTTAGTTGTGATCTTGATCGCATTTGTTGTTGCATTTAAATTCTTTAGCTAGAGAGTTATTTGTATGTTGCATTTAATTAAGTGTTGTATATGAACTTTATGTATGAACTTTATGTACGAACTTGTATTAATTTGGTCTATTCGGTGTTGTGTATAATGAAGATATGAGCCGACAATAGATGTATGATGACCGATGCTCTCCCGGGTTCATTAATGGCGTGCATACTTTTCTGCTTGCCGCTGAGGCAAACAAGCGGGCGGGTGGTTTTATGCCTTGTCCATGTGCTGGCTGTAAGAATGGTCGCAATTATTCTACATCAAAAACCATTCACGTCCACCTATTTGAGTCCAGTTTTATGCCCCACTATAATGTTTAGACCAAGCACGGAGAAAGAGGGGTTATGATGGAAGACAATGAAGAAGAAGAGGACGACAACATCTATCCTGGCCATGGGTTCCCTGAATACGATGATACAACAATGGAGGAAGAAGCTGAGCCGGCAATGCGGGAACAAGCTAAAGAAGAGGCATCAGATGAGCCCGCTGATGATCTAGGTCAGGCCATTGTCGATACAAAGAGAAACTGCGCAAGTGATTTGGAGAGGAAGAAGTTGCAGCCCATGTTAGAGGATCACAAGAAATTGTTGTACCCGAATTGCGATGCTGACAAAAAAAGTTGAGCACCACACTGGAATTGTTGTAATGGAAGGCAGAGAATGGTGTATCTGACAAGGGATTTGGAAAGTTGCTGGTAATGATAAAGAATATGCTTCCAAAGGACAACGAATTGCCCGAGAGTACGTATGAAGCAAAGAAGGTTGTCTGCCCTCTAGGGTTAGAGGTGCATAAGATACATGCATGCCCTAATGACTGCATCCTCTACCGTGGTGCGTACGAGGATTTGAACGCTTGCCCGGTATGTGGTGCATTGCGTTACAAGATCAGTCGCGATGACCCTGGTGATGTCGAGGGCGAGCACCCCAGGAAGAAGATTCCTGCCAAGGTGATGTGATATGCTCCTATAATACCACGATTGAAACATTTGTTCCAAAACAAAGAGCATGCGAAGGCGATGCGGTGGCACAGAGAATACCAAGAAAGACGGAAAGTTGAGAGTACCCGCTGACGGTTCGCAGTGGAGAAAAATCGAGAGAAAGTACAGGGAGGAGTTTGCAGGTGACCCAAGGAACGTATGGTTTGGTCTAAGCGCAGATGGCATTAATCCTTTTGGGGAGCAGAGCAGCAACCATAGCACGTGGACTGTGACTCTATGTTTGTATAACCTTCCTCCTTGGTTGTGCATGAAGCGGAAGTTCATTATGATGCCAGTGCTCATCCAAGGCCCTAAGCAACCCGGCAACGACATTGATGTGTACCTAAGGCCATTAGTTGAAGAATTATTACAACTGTGGAATGGAACAGGTGTACGTGCATGGGATGAGCACGGACAGGAAGAATTTGACCTAAAGGCGTTGCTGTTCGTGACCACCAATGATTGGCCTGCTCTCAGTAACCTTTCAGGATAGACAAACAAGGGATATCGCGGATGCACGCACTGTTTGGATGATACTGACAGTATATATTTGGAGAGTTGTAGGAAGAATGTGTACCAGGGACATCGTCGATTTCTTCTGAGCAGGCATCCCATAAGAAAGAAAGGCAAGCATTTCAAAGGTGAGGCGGATCACCGGACAAAGCCTCGCCACCATACTGGTGCTGATGTACATGATATGGTCAAGGATTTGAAGGTAACCTTTGAAAAGGGTCCTGGCGGACAACCTGTTCCGAAGGACGCTGACGGACGCGCGCCCATGTGGAAGAAGAAATCTATATTTTGGGACCTGCCCTATTGGAAAGACCTAGAGGTCCGCTCCGCAATCGACGTGATGCACGTGACAAAGAATCTTTGTGTGACCCTGCTTGGTTTCTTGGGCGTGTATGGGAAGACAAAAGATACACCAGAGGCACGGCAGGACTAGCAACGTATGCACGGAAAAGACGGCATACATCAGGGTCAGGCCAGCTACGCTCTTACCAAAGAAGAGAAGAAAATCTTCTTTGAATGCCTGCTCAGCATGAAGGTACCGTCTGGCTTCTCGTTGAATATAAAGGGAATAATAAATATGGCAGAGAAAAAGTTCCAGAACCTAAAGTCTCATGACTGCCACGTGATTATGACGCAACTGCTTCCGGTTGCATTGAGGGGGCTTCTACCGGAAAATGTTCGATTAGCCATTGTGAAGCTATGTGCGTTCCTCAATGCCATCTCTCAGAAGGTAATCGATCTAGAAATCATACCAAGGTTACAGGATGATTTGATGCAATGTCTTGTTAGTTTTGAGTTGGTGTTCCCACCATCCTTCTTCAATATCCTGACGCACGTCCTAGTTCACCTTTGCGAAGAGATTAACGTTTTGGGTCATGTATTTCTACACAATATGTTCCCCTTTGAGAGGTTCATGGGAGTCTTGAAGAAATATGTTCATAACCGTGCTAGGCCAGAAGGAAGCATCGCGAAGGGCCATGAAAATGAGGAGGTCAATGAGTTTTGTATTGACTTTATTCCTGACCTTAAGCCGATTGGTGTTCCTTAATCGCGGCATAAGGGCAGACTGGATGGAAAAGGCACGCTAGGAGGGGATCAAATAATATGTATGGACGGGCATTCTCTCACTGAAGCACACTACATAGTTCTACAGAATTCCGCCTTGGTGGCTCAGTATATGGAGGAACACAAGAATTTTCTACACTCCAAACACCCGGAGAAGTCTGACGACTAGATTACACGTGAACAAACGAGGACTTTTGCCGATTGGTTGCAGAAACGTGACATGCACGATGGCAATATTGAAGATGATCTATACTCGCTGTCTTAGTTACCATCTTCGAATATAATGACTTTCAAAGGGTACGAGATAAATGGAAATACATTTTACACGATCGCCCAAGATAAGAAGAGCACCAACCAAAACAGTGGTGTCCGCTTTGATGCAACAGCCAACACGGGAAAGGAAATATATTATGGTTACATAGAGGACATATGGGAACTTAACTATGCAGGTGGTTTGAAGGTCCCTTTGTTTCGGTGCAAATGGGTCAATATGACACGAGGCGGGGTAACGGAAGACCCGCAGTACGGAATGACAACAATGGATCTCAACAATCTTGCGTATGCAGAAGAACCATTCGTCCTAGCCAATGATGTGGCGCAAGTTTTTTATGTGAAAGACATGTCTACCAGGCCGAGAAAAAGAAAAGATAAGGAAGCGAATGGATCATACGACGAGCCAAAGCGCCACATAGTTTTTTCAGGGAAAAGAAACATCGTGGGAGTGGATGACAAGACAGACATGTTAGAAGATTATGAAAAGTTTGATGAAATTGCTCCATTCGCAGTAAATATTGACCCGAGCATCCAGTTAAATGATGAAGATTTTCCATGTCTACGGTGCAAAGGGACACACACGAAGAAAAAGTTTCACACCCAAAGATCCGGGATGTGATCGGCTTCACTATCATCACTTTCTTCTGTGTTTCACACCCAGGAGGGAATCTCTGTAATAGTTAGGGTAGTTATGTGTTTTGGCATTTGAAATGCGAAGAAATTTTATGTGCAAACAAATTCTTTCATGCATTTACTATCTCTTTTGAAGTATCAGGGTTTGAGACGAAAACTCATCTGTTACAAAGGCATTTCATTTTTTAAATAACCTAAGCATTACTAAATTGAATATAATGATAAAACACAATAATATTAAACATAAGAAAAAAGAATCACTAAAAAATCTTTTTTCAAAGTTAAGTTATTCACAAACTAGTGATTCACACAAATTTCAAATAATTCAAAATTTAAACTATTCAAATTTGAAAACTACCGGCACTAACAGAAAGTTTCTAATTTTTTGTACCTAAAGCAAAAATATTCAGAAAGAAACTCTAAATACAGCAAAAAACAACTCAAAAATAAATAAAAGAAAAAAAGAAAAAAATTAAGAAAATAAAAAAGCCCGCCTTCTGGGCCAAAGCGGCCTGCATACGACTAGAAACACAACCTTCTGTTGGGCCAGGATGCAGACCCGCAAAGGCCCAGTAGGCCCACAAGGCAGCACTGAACAGGTAGGCCCAGTAGGCCTGCTTAGGAGAGGAGCTCGAGGGAGCTACCGCACTGGGGCTTATAAACCAGTGCGGTAGCCCTTCGACTAGCGAGGTGGGACTAAACTTGCCGCACCGCACTGCGCCAGCGCACCCCTTTAGTACCGGGTCGTGGCACCAACCGGTACTAAAGAGGGGGTCTTTAGTACCGGTTGGAGCCACCACCCAATACTAAAGGGGGGCGCTTCCCGCCGCTTGGCCTGGCCAAAACAGACCTTTAGTACCGGGTCGTGGCACCAACCGGTACTAATGGTTCATCCTATATATGCAACAGTTGAAAATTTTTACTTTCCCTCTCCGTTTCTTCCCTCCGTCGCGCCGTCCTGCCCCGATCGATGCCGTCCCCGTCGATGTCGCCGCCCCCGCCCCTCGACGCGGACCCCGGTCGTCCCCGCCCCTCGTCGCCGCCCCCGTCGACGTCGCCGCCCCGGCTGTCCCCGTCCCCGTCGCCGCGCCCCGG